>NW_027212852.1:57500-357500 GCF_030788295.1 Drosophila virilis
GCTCTGCTGACGCGATTGCAGAGACTATCACCAACGCATGTGACGCTATACTGACAAAAGTTCGCAAGGGTGGAAACACACATAGACCGGTAGCCTAGTGGAACGAGGACATAGCCAAAGCGCGAAAAGAGTGCCTCGCAGCTAGGCGGAAGAGCCAACGGTCAAGACCGTCTATCAATTTTGAGCACCATCTGCAGAACTTCAGAGCCAAGCGGAAATTACTCAAGGAAGCGACGCTGCGGACGCGGAGCCCTTTGGACTGGCTTACAAGCTAGTCATGGGAAGGCTATGCAGGCAACCAATGCCAACAAACCCGGAACAGCTCAAACAAATAGTCCTAACGCTCTTTCCTCGACAGACACCTGGAATTGCACCGCAACTACCAGCAAACGGAATAAACGACTGTGCACCCACCGAATACAATGAGGTACTGAGCATTGCTGCGAAGCTAAAGGCCGACAAATCCCCTGGACCAGACGGAATACCGAACGGGGTAATAAAAGCTGTCATTACTGCACAGCCCAGAAGCTTCTTGGAGTTGTACAATCAATGTATAGCGGAATGCAAAGTACCACGTAGATGGAAACTCCAGCGACTTGTGCTCATCCCGAAGCCCGGCAAGGAACTGGATGATCCCTCCTCATACTGCCCCCTGTGTATGCTGGATACGATGGGAAAAATATTTGAGCGGATAATATGCAATCGCCTAGAATGCAAGCTTGCTGAAGTGCGCGGTCTGTCTGAACGTCAGGGCCAAGGCACAAGATGGACAGGTGGCACCAAACAGTACTGCCTAGTCTGTACGTTGGATGTCAGGAACGCGTTCAACTCAGCCAATTGGACAAAAATACTAGAAGCGCTAATGGCCAGACACATCCCGAGCCAATTAATAAAGTTAGTGACCAGCTACTTCCAGGACAAAGTGCTAAATTACGACACGGAAGACGGCCAACGTCAGTACAGGGTAACTGGAGGCGTTCCTCAGGGCTCTGTTCTCGGGCCGCTACTGTGGAACGTCATGTACGACGGAGTACTGCGCATCGCTGTTGTTACTGTGGCGAAGAATCTCGATGAGGTCACTCTTAGGAGCAGTGCGGCCATCGACAGGATAATTGACTGGCTATCCCAGAGCGGACTCACGCTAGCGGAGCAGAAGTCGGAGGCAGTCTTAATAAGCAGCAGAAAGATAGTTGAGGCGACATCGTTGCGCGTTGGCAGTGCTATCATTAAGTCCAAGCCCGCCATCAAATACCTGGGCGTCATGATAGACCACAGACTGTCGTATAAACAGCACTTGGAGTATATTAGCCACAAAGCGGCCAGTGTTACAACAGCCATTAGCCGAATGTTGGCGAACACCAAAGGACCAAGGCAGAGGAGCAGAAGGCAAATCGCTGGAGTGGTGACGTCCACAATCCTCTACGCATCCAACATATGGGCCCCCGCAATGGAGGTTGCATCTTACAGCCGAGGATGCAATGCTGCATACCGACGATGTGCATTGCGTGTAGCCACCTGCTTCCGCACTGTATCGGAAGACGCGGCCTTAGTACTGGCAGGCATGATCCCACTCGGCCTGATGGCGGCCGAAAGGCAAATTGGGCAACCACCAACAGGCAACTAAGGGATAACACCATCGAACAATGGGAAAGCAAATGGGATGCGAGCTCAAGTGGCAGATGGACCCACAGACTAATCCCAAACCTGATGCTTTGGCTACATCGGCGACACGGCGATGTAGACCATTACCTGGCAAATATTTACTGGGCATGGCTGCTTTAAAGCGTACCTGCACAGGTTTAATCATGAGGACGACCCCTTTTGCGAGCACTGTGGGCACGGTGTGATTGAGGACGCGGAGCACGCATTGTTCTACTGCCCACTCTATAGACGCGAGCGAGACAAAGCGACGGCGGTCAGAAATGATTTGTCTCCGGAGAATCTCGTGGCGCAAATGGTGGCCACTGAAAATGGATGGACAGCCGTTGCTAACATGGCATCGGCTATAATGAAGGAGCTGCGACGACAGGAGAGGATCCGACGCGGCATCGACTGATGAGCGGCTGATATACAGCCGTACCCCGCCCTGCGAAGTAGTACTTTGCGGTTGTCCCGCAGGAGCGGGCTTTCTACTCCCCACAAAATACCCTTTCCTTCTTTGTTTGTCTTAGTTCCCCCTTGTAAAATGTTAAGCTGTTATTTTCTTTTCTTCCAAAATAAAAAAAAAAAAAAAAACACGCACACACGCACACACACACACACACACACACACACACACACACACACAGCTCCTCGGCCACGACAACACAGACGAGTGTTCTTGGTGCGGCAGAGGAATCATAGAGGACGCCAATCACGTCATATTCGAGTGTAGACGTTTCGCAGCGAACAGACAGGAACTGAAGGACATCATGGGCAGACCTATCACGGTGGAAAACCTGGTCACGAGCATGATGGAGACCGCACAAAAGTGGGACGCTGCCAGCACCTTCGCAGCAGAAGTAATGCGATAACTCAGGAGAGTTGAGCGCAGCAGACGGAGAACCGCGGATATTTTGGTAGCAAGAACATGCCTGTGAAGCAATGCTTCGCGGCCGTTCCGCAGGCAATCCACGCTACCTAAACAATACCCCAACTATAACCTAAGCTAAATAACTAAGGATAAATAAATAAACTGAATACAAAAAAAAAAAAAAGCACACACACACACACACACACCACAGCGACCACTTTGCGGTGATAACGGACACCTCTCAACTTGGAAGCAGAGGCGCCAGTAGAAGGCTCCAACACACTGGATACAAGATGGACACTATGGACCTGGAAAGACTCCTCCCTATGGTAGAAGGACTTGGCATAAGAGGCGATGCCAACAGCTCTGCTGACGCGATTGCAGAGACTATCACCAACGCATGTGACGCTATACTGACAAAAGTTCGCAAGGGTGGAAACACACATAGACCGGTAGCCTGGTGGAACGAGGACATAGCCAAAGCGCGCAAAGAGTGCCTCGCAGCTAGGCGGAAGAGCCAACGGTCAAGACCGTCCCCCAATTTTGAGCACCATCTGCAGAACTTCAGAGCTAAGCGGAAAGTACTCAAGGAAGCTATCAGACGCAGCAAATCCCGATACTTTCAGAAGCTCTGCGACGCTGCGGACGCGGAGCCCTTTGGACTGGCTTACAAGCTAGTCATGGGAAGGCTATGCAGGCAACCAATGCCAACAAACCCGGAACAGCTCAAACAAATAGTCCTAACGCTCTTTCCTCGACAGACACCTGGAATTGCACCGCAACTACCAGCAAACGGAATAAACGACTGTGCACCCACCGACGACAATGAGGTACTGAGCATTGCTGCGAAGCTAAAGGCGGACAAATCTCCTGGACCAGACGGAATACCGAACGGGGTAATAAAAGCTGTCATTACTGCACAGCCCAGAAGCTTCGTGGAGTTGTACAATCAATGTATAGCGGAATGCACAGTACCACGTAGATGGAAACTCCAGCGACTTGTGCTCAATCCGAAGCCCGGCAAGGAACTAGATGATCCCTCCTCATACCGCCCCCTGTGTATGCTGGACATGATGGGAAAAATATTTGAGCGGATAATATGCAATCGCCTAGAATGCAAGCTTGCTGAAGTGCGCGGTCTGTCTGAACGACAATTCGGCTTCAGGAAACACAGGAGCACCACGGATGCCATCAGGGCCGTGGCTGAACTAGCAGAAGACGCTATCCAAGGCACAAGATGGACAGGTGGCACCAAACAGTACCTCCTAGTCTGTACGTTGGATGTCAGGAACGCGTTCAACTCAGCCAATTGGACAAAAATACTAGAAGCGCTAACGGCCAGACACATCCCGAGCCAACTAATAAAGTTAGTGACCAGCTACTTCCAGGACAGAGTGCTAAATTACGACACAGAAGACGGCCAACGACAGTACAGGGTAACTGGAGGCATTCCTCAGGGCTCTGTTCTCGGGCCGCTACTGTGGAACGTCATGTACGACGGAGTACTGCGCCTTTGCCTACCAGAGGGCAACACAATCATTGGTTTCGCCGATGACATCGCTGTTGTTACTGTGGCGAAGAATCTCGATGAGGTCACTCTTAGGAGCAGTGCGGCCATCGACAGGATAATTGACTGGCTATCCCAGAACGGACTCACGCTAGCGGAGCAGAAGTCGGAGGCAGTCTTAATAAGCAGCAGAAAGATAGTTGAGACGACATCGTTGCGCGTTGGCAGTGCTATCATTAAGTCCAAGCCCGCCATCAAATACCTGGGCGTCATGATAGACCACAGACTGTCGTATAAACAGCACCTGGAGTATATTAGCCACAAAGCGGCCAGTGTTACAACAGCCATTAGCCGAATGTTGGCGAACACCAAAGGACCAAGGCAGAGGAGCAGAAGGCTAATCGCTGGAGTGGTGACGTCCACAATCCTCTACGGATCCAACATATGGGCCCCCGCAATGGAGGTTGCATCTTACAGCCGAGGATGCAATGCTGCATACCGACGATGTGCATTGCGTGTAGCCACCTGCTTCCGCACTGTATCGGAAGACGCGGCCTTAGTACTGGCAGGCATGATCCCACTCGGCCTGATGGCTGCCGAAAGGCAAAGTGGGGCAACCACCAACAGGCAACTGAGGGATAACACCATCGATCAATGGCAAAGCAAATGGGATGCGAGCTCAAGTGGCAGATGGACCCACAGACTAATCCCAAACCTGAAGCTTTGGCTACAGCGGCGACACGGCGATGTAGACCACTACATGGCACAAATATTTACTGGGCATGGCTGCTTTAAAGCGTACCTGCACAGGTTTAATCATGAGGACGACCCCTTTTGCGAGCACTGTGGGTACGGTGTGATTGAGGACGCGGAGCACGCATTGTTCTACTGCCCACTCTATAGTCGCGAGCGAGACAAAGCGACGGCGGGCAGAAATGATTTGTCTCCGGAGAATCTCGTGGCGCGAATGGTGGCCACTGAAAATGGATGGACAGCCGTTGCTAACATGGCATCGGCTATAATGAAGGAGCTGCGACGACAGGAGAGGATCCGACGCGGCATCGACTGATGAGCGGCTGATATACAGCCGTACCCCGCCCTGCGAAGTAGTACTTTGCTTTTGTCCCGCAGGAGCGGGCCACAACTTTCTACTCCCCACAAAATACCCTTTCCTTCTTTGTTTGTCTTAGTTTCCCCTTGTAAAATGTTAAGCTGTTATTTTCTTTTCTTCCAAAATAAAAAAAAAAAAAAAAACACGCACACACGCACACACACACACACACACACACACACACACACACACACACACACACACACACACACACACACACAGCTCCTATCAGGTTACGGATGCTTCAGGAGCTACTTAATGCGATTCGGCCACGACAACACAGACGAGTGTTCTTGGTGCGGCAGAGGAATCATAGAGGACGCCAATCACGTCATATTCGAGTGTGGACGTTTCGCAGCGAACAGACAGGAACTGAAGGACATCATGGGCAGACCTATCACGGTGGAAAACCTGGTCACGAGCATGATGGAGACCGCACAAAAGTGGGACGCTGCCAGCACCTTCGCAGCAGAAGTAATGCGATAACTCAGGAGAGTTGAGCGCAGCAGACGGAGAACCGCGGATATTTAGGTAGCAAGAACATGCCTGTGAAGCAATGCTTCGCGGCCGTTCCGCAGGCAATCCACGCTACCTAAACAATACCCCAACTATAACCTAAGCTAAATAACTAAGGATAAATAAATAAACTGAATACAAAAAAAAAAAAAAGCACACACACACACACACACACCGCAGCGACCACTTTGCGGTGATAACGGACACCTCTCAACTTGGAAGCAGAGGCGCCAGTAGAAGGCTCCAACACACTGGATACAAGATGGACACTATGGACCTGGAAAGACTCCTCCCTATGGTAGAAGGACTTGGCATAAGAGGCGATGCCAACAGCTCTGCTGACGCGATTGCAGAGACTATCACCAACGCATGTGACGCTATACTGACAAAAGTTCGCAAGGGTGGAAACACACATAGACCGGTAGCCTAGTGGAACGAGGACATAGCCAAAGCGCGCAAAGAGTGCCTCGCAGCTAGGCGGAAGAGCCAACGGTCAAGACCGTCTATCAATTTTGAGCACCATCTGCAGAACTAGAGTGCCAAGCGGAAATCACTCAAGGAAGCGACGCTGCGGACGCGGAGCCCTTTGGACTGGCTTACAAGCTAGTCATGGGAAGGCTATGCAGGCAACCAATGCCAACAAACCCGGAACAGCTCAAACAAATAGTCCTAACGCTCTTTCCTCGACAGACACCTGGAATTGCACCGCAACTACCAGCAAACGGAATAAACGACTGTGCACCCACCGACGACAATGAGGTACTGAGCATTGCTGCGAAGCTAAAGGCCGACAAATCCCCTGGACCAGACGGAATACCGAACGGGGTAATAAAAGCTGTCATTACTGCACAGCCCAGAAGCTTCTTGGAGTTGTACAATCAATGTATAGCGGAATGCAAAGTACCACGTAGATGGAAACTCCAGCGACTTGTGCTCATCCCGAAGCCCGGCAAGGAACTGGATGATCCCTCCTCATACTGCCCCCTGTGTATGCTGGATACGATGGGAAAAATATTTGAGCGGATAATATGCAATCGCCTAGAATGCAAGCTGGCTGATGTGCGCGGTCTGTCTGAACGTCAGGGCCAAGGCACAAGATGGACAGGTGGCACCAAACAGTACTGCCTAGTCTGTACGTTGGATGTCAGGAACGCGTTCAACTCAGCCAATTGGACAAAAATACTAGAAGCGCTAATGGCCAGACACATCCCGAGCCAATTAATAAAGTTAGTGACCAGCTACTTCCAGGACAAAGTGCTAAATTACGACACGGAAGACGGACAACGTCAGTACAGGGTAACTGGAGGCGTTCCTCAGGGCTCTGTTCTCGGGCCGCTACTGTGGAACGTCATGTACGACGGAGTACTGCGCATCGCTGTTGTTACTGTGGCGAAGAATCTCGATGAGGTCACTCTTAGGAGCAGTGCGGCCATCGACAGGATAATTGACTGGCTATCCCAGAGCGGACTCACGCTAGCGGAGCAGAAGTCGGAGGCAGTCTTAATAAGCAGCAGAAAGATAGTTGAGACGACATCGTTGCGCGTTGGCAGTGCTATCATTAAGTCCAAGCCCGCCATCAAATACCTGGGCGTCATGATAGACCACAGACTGTCGTATAAACAGCACTTGGAGTATATTAGCCACAAAGCGGCCAGTGTTACAACAGCCATTAGCCGAATGTTGGCGAACACCAAAGGACCAAGGCAGAGGAGCAGAAGGCAAATCGCTGGAGTGGTGACGTCCACAATCCTCTACGCATCCAACATATGGGCCCCCGCAATGGAGGTTGCATCTTACAGCCGAGGATGCAATGCTGCATACCGACGATGTGCATTGCGTGTAGCCACCTGCTTTCGCACTGTATCGGAAGACGCGGCCTTAGTACTGGCAGGCATGATCCCACTCGGCCTGATGGCGGCCGAAAGGCAAATTGGGCAACCACCAACAGGCAACTGAGGGATAACACCATCCAACAATGGAAAAGCAAATGGGATGCGAGCTCAAGTGGCAGATGGACCCACAGACTAATCCCAAACCTGATGCTTTGGCTACATCGGCGACACGGCGATGTAGACCACTACCTGGCACAAATATTTACTGGGCATGGCTGCTTTAAAGGGTACCTGCACAGGTTTAATCATGAGGACGACCCCTTTTGCGAGCACTGTGGGCACGGTGTGATTGAGGACGCGGAGCACGCATTGTTCTACTGCCCACTCTATAGACGCGAGCGAGACAAAGCGACGGCGGTCAGAAATGATTTGTCTCCGGAGAATCTCGTGGCGCAAATGGTGGCCACTGAAAATGGATGGACAGCCGTTGCTAACATGGCATCGGCTATAATGAAGGAGCTGCGACGACAGGAGAGGATCCGACGCGGCATCGACTGATGAGCGGCTGATATACAGCCGTACCCCGCCCTGCGAAGTAGTACTTTGCGGCTGTCCCGCAGGAGCGGGCTACAACTTTCTACTCCCCATAAAATACCCTTTCCTTCTTTGTCTGTCTTAGTTCCCCTTGTAAAATGTTAAGCCGTTATTTTCTTTTCTTCCAAAATAAATAAAAAAAAAATAAAAAAACACACACACACACACACACATACACACATACACACACACACACACACACGCACACGCTCACAGACACACACATACACACACACACACACACACACACACACACACACACACACACACACACACACACACACACACACGCACACACACACAGCTCCTATCAGGTTACGGATGCTTCAGGAGCTACTTAATGCGATTCGGCCACGACAACACAGACGAGTGTTCTTGGTGCGGCAGAGGAATCATAGAGGACGCCAATCACGTCATATTCGAGTGTGGACGTTTCGCACCGAACAGACAGGAACTGAAGGACATCATGGGCAGACCTATCACGGTGGAAAACCTGGTCACGAGCATGATGGAGACCGCACAAAAGTGGGACGCTGCCAGCACCTTCGCAGCAGAAGTAATGCGATAACTCAGGAGAGTTGAGCGCAGCAGACGGAGAACCGCGGATATTTAGGTAGCAAGAACATGCCTGTGAAGCAATGCTTCGCGGCCGTTCCGCAGGCAATCCACGCTACCTAAACAATACCCCACCTATAACCTAAGCTAAATAACTAAGGATAAATAAATAAACTGAATACAAAAAAAAAAAAAAAAAACACACACACACACACACACACACACACACACACACACACACGCACACACGCACACACGCACACGCTCACAGCCACAGACACAGACACGCACACGCACACGCACACGCACACAGAAACGCACACAGACACAGACACAAACAAGCACACGCACACGCACACGCACACGTGTGCTATTCTCTTAGTAATCTTGTTCTTTTGGCCTTCGCGCTTGCCCATTACACGCACTCTACTCACTCAGACTGGTTGACTTGGGATTTCAGAATAATTTTATTCAAAGTAAAATATTGCGCTTAACCTATGGATACATGTATATACTTATGCTGTTATTGGTTAACAGATACAAAGAGAGGGAGAGTGACTAGCTTGCATATGCCTGTGTTAGTAGCATAAATGTTGCTCATGGTATGCGCTCAGACGTAACGTGGAGCGTAAGCATAAACGGTCAGCTAGAGAGGCTAGAGAACTGCCCTGCGTAATATGAGCCAGAGCCAATATATAAAGTGGCTCTGGCCTTGTTTAATGTATAATTGATATTGTATGCGACAAAATGCCGCTTAATTTATATATGTATATAGGGTGTTTTTGTAAGGCATATACACACTACAACCCAATAAAATGAGTACCAATGAAACCCCACAAATGAAGGAGAGCTCTGATGCTTTTGCAAAGAGCAGAATGGCGAGATCACCACTAGGTGTTCCAACAGCCGCCCCGACAGAGACGAACTCAGAACAGGAGCCAACGACGGCAAACCAGAGCAGCTGAGCACTACGAGAACTCGGGCAGGAGATCTCAAGGCTGGTAGTCATGCTCGAAGATGGCAAGCGACGCTCCATCCACCAGCCAATGCGAGAGTCGATAGAGAGCATCAGAGTGCTCTACGAGCTGGCAGCAATCTAGCTGCACGACGAAGGAGACAAGGAGATCATCAGGATGCACCAGTCACCCTAAACACCGCCATTGTTCAGGACGACGATAGACGTCAAGCTGAAGCAAGCCACAGCACGGACACCACAAACAAAGCGAATCTGAGGACCAGCCGGTAGCCAGGCTACCGTATCAATGGCGCAGGAGAGCTTTGAGTGCAAGGACCTGGACGAAATCACGACCAGGGAGGATATCTGTCAGGCGCTGAGGGGTCAAATCCAAATACGCGACATAGCCCCTGAGAAAATCAGCCCCCGAAAGGCGTACGGCCAAACACAGACGGCGACGATAAGCGGGAAGTGCGAAAAACGTACTTTCAGTAGGTTTCCTGAAAGCAGGCTGGGTTAATTCAAGAATCTGCAAACGGATTAACATCACCAGATGTTTCAGATGCCTCGAGCTTGAACATCTACCAAGACACTGCAAAGGTGATCTAGACAGATCGAATCTGTGCCGACGATGCAGAACGGACCATCTGGCTACGGACTGCAAACAAGAGCCACAGTGCATTCTCTGTAAGGAAAGGAATGCCGACTGCAAACACATTGCCGGCAGCGGCAGATGCCTCGTGTTTAGGAGCGCCCTGGCCACAGAAAATGAAGTGGACACAGCTGAACCTCAACCGCTGCAAGGCTGCTCAGGCCCTGCTGACACAATCAATACGGGAGAGAAATACGGACGTCGCAATAATCTGCGAGCCATACAAGCCTGTCGCTGGAAGTGGCTGGGTGGCAACTAAATGTGGAAAAGCGGCCATTTGGTCTCTCAAATCCCCGGTCCAGGAGGTTAGAGAAGCAAACGACGGATTCGTGAGAGCAAAAATTAATGGAATCACCGTCCACAGTTGTTACGCACCCCCAAGCAGGGAACTGCGTCAATTTCAGACCATGCTGAGAGAAAACAGCAGCCCAAAACAACAGGCCGCAAATGGGAGGACAACAGCCTAGACGAGGAAACCTACACGGAATCCTTATGTCATGCTCAATGGACTTGGGCCACGGAGTTAGCAGACGACATCGCGCGACAGCTCATGGGAAACATTTCGGAAGAGGAGCACCTTGATACTGGTGGAATGAGCAAATCAGCGACCTAAGGAAGGTCTGCCTGCGTGCTAGAAGGCGCTTTCAGCGTCAGGAGAAGCATTAAACGAAGCAAATCCAGCTTCCAGAAAAAATGCGATGAGGCCGATGTTACCGCGTGGGGCACGGCATACAAGGTCGTCACGAAGAAGATCCGCAGCCAGGTGACCTGCCCTACCACACTTGTCACTATAGTTGAGACACATTTCCCCCAACACCCACTACTGGAAGTAGCCAACCGCTCACTGAGCACGGAGCTAGTGTAGCAGGTGTCGGCAGACGACGTGTTAGCGGCAAGCAAAAAACTAGGCGACCAAAAGGCTCCAGGACCAGATGGGGTGCCAAACAAGGCTCTTAATTTAGCAATGCTAACAAAACCCGACCACTTCGCCAAAACATATACTAGATGTCTACAGGACGGTGTATTCTCTAAGAGATGGAAGCGACAGAAACTTATCCTTCTACCGAAAGACGACAAGCCAATAGAGGAACCCTCGGGATGTAGGCCAATCTGCCTACTGGACACGGCGGGAAAGATACTGGAAAGGATTGTGTATGATCGACTATTTAAGTGTCGTCGAAAAGAAAGAGGCCCTGTCCAATAAGCAATATGCATTTCGCAAGGCAAAGTCTACGGTCAATGCAATTAAGGCGGTGGTAGATATTGCCACTAAAGCAATAGAGGGAACCAGATGGAGGTAGAGAGACAAGGAGTAAATCAGCAAGCTGGTCGCGTATACTGGAAGCCTTAGACCGTATAGGGATACGGTCCTCCATTTTCCGTATAATATCCAACTACCTGTGTTAGGAGTTACACGGTCTCAGTTGGTATCCCACAGGGGTCGGTCCTGGGACCACCCTTGTGGAGCATAATGTACGACGAGGTGCTCAGAGTGCGATTGCCCCAGGGATGCAGAATCATAGGATTCGCGGATGATCATCTCTAGAAGTGGTGGGCAAAAAAATAGAAGACGTGGATGCTGGATGCGTGGCGCTAGCCTGGAGCTGGCAGGCCACGAAACAGAGGCGGTGCTCATCTCAAGCCGCAAAATAGTTGAGTTTTCTAGATTTCAGGAAGGCAGCCTTAGTATCGAGCCAAAGGATTCAATTAAGTATCTGGGGGTCATGTTAGACAACAGGCTTAGCTTTCCACCGCACAAAGATTACGTTAGCAAGAAAGCAGCCAAAATGCAGACGGCCCTTTCGAGGATGTTGGGACATAGGAGGACCTAAAGCAGGTAGACGCCTGCTCCTCGCGGGAGTTGCAGCCTCCGTGCTGCTATATGCTGCACCGATATGGGCTTCAGCGGTTGCAAGCCAGAAAGGCCTCCGAAAGATGATGTCAATCCCCTATAGCCTCAGTGCTCTGCGCACCATTTCCGGATTCCGGATTCCGGACGGTGTCTGACGAGGCAGCTACAGTATTGGCAGGAATGCTGCCAGTAGATATACTGGCCAATGAAATGGAGAAAATTTACATGGCCCGAATAGCCACGGGAGACGCCGTCTCAATGGACGTCATCCGGTTGGAGAGAGCAACATCAATGGCAACTTGGCAGGAGAGATGGGACACCTCGAACAAGGGGAGATCACAAACTGATCTCCAGTCTGGAGCAATGGATCAGAAGACGGAATGGCGAAATGAACTTCCACCCAACAGTTTTTCACTGGACAAGGCTGGTATAGGAAGTATCTCAATAGGTTCAGGCATGAGGACTCTCCAGAGTCCCCGAACTGCCCAAATCTGTACGAAGACCCGGAGCATGTGCTGTACCAATGCTCGAGGTCCAGAGACGTTGTGGGCTCTTTACCTCCACTGTAGGGACTGGTAGCGTTCATGCTGGAAGGAGACAAGTGGAGAAATATAAGCCAGCTCATAATACGCATCCAGAGGGATCTGAGACGATGCGAAAAGGAGCGACGACTAATGGATACTGCCTAAAATAGGCAACCCAACCCGCGAAGTAATACTTTGCGGTGATCCCGCGGGGAATGTGGTGTGTGAGTGGGGGGTGAGTTTAGTATCGTGCATACGATTGGCCCGGGTCATCAGCAACGAAGATTTGCACCTCCGTGCCGTAAGCAAAAAAAAAAAAAAAAAAAAAAGAAGCACTCACAGCCGTGTGCCAAGCGGTCCACAGAATACTACCACAGTTGGTCATTGCTTATCGTACGAGGCGACTAAAAAGATTCTGACTGCCATTAACCTGGCAATGGCCAGATCGATTCCTTTCTTGGGCACTTAAAGCAACTCGTGACCTCCGGCAGTGTCTAGGTATCCCCTAGGTAGGCAATGCACACCCGTGACGCACCTAGCTAATACGAGAAGTCGACTAAGACTAAGACCAGTAACGTCTTAGGTTGCAAACTCTGGAGAACTCTACACGACAAGACAACCCCTGGGCTGACGGCTGACAGTATTTTAGCGTCTCAGTAAGCGGAGTGAAATCTGGCCGAAATGACTGGTAGGTTAATGCTGTAACCGCACCCGTCCCGTTAAAACTTGGCAAATCTAGCACGCTCCGAATCGTCGCCATTTAGTTGGCAGTATAGGTTCAGATGTGATATTCCTGATTAACCCGGATCTGGCTCTGAACACTCGACACCATGAAGGCGGGTGTCAACCCTCGCATGGCCTCACTGCTTGCAAACACAACCATGAGTTCTAAACGCGACTGTACAACGACCAAGGACAACGGCTTAGGAGTTGGGACCCTGTAATGTTTCATTTATATTTGATTTAAAAGCAAGCACGTGGGTGCTAGTTCACTTGGGTTTTCAGAATGATTTTATTCAAAGTAAAATATTGCGCTTAACCTATGTATTCATGTATATACTTATGCTATTATTGGTTAACAGATACAAAGAGAGGGAGAGTGAGTAGCTTGCATATGCCTGTGTTAGTAGCATATATGTTGCTCATGGTATGCGCTCAGACGGAACGTGGGAAATGCAGCGTAAGCATAAACGGTCAGCTAGAGAGGCTAGTGAGCTACGCTGCGTAATATGAGCCAGAGCCAATATATAAAGTGGCTCTGGGCTTGTTTAATGTATAATTGTTATTGTATGCGACAAAGTGTCGTATTCTTTATATTTGTATATAGGGTGTGCTTTTAATGAAATTAAATATTTTGTTCAAAAATTTTTTGTATATAATTTTTTTTATTATAGAATAATAAAATGTAATAAAGTGATTAATATATTATAAATTAAAAAAAAAATATTTAAGATTTATGAAAATATAAAAATCAGAGAGTTATCAGTTGAGAGTGATTGACGTGTTTTCCTTGTGCTCCAAGAATTTTATATATTGTTGCGCTTTAATCCATCTTTTTATTTTAAAATTTTGCATTTTTCTGTGCTTTATTTAATAAACTTATAAACTGTGCGAAGTGTTATCTGTTGTGCAGCGTAAGTCTGTTAAATTTATAAAACGCGGCGTCAGTTCCGTGTTGTTGTTATTGCCTGTTTTAATTCTTTGCTTTTGTTTGTGCGTGTTTTCGCTGCATACTTTCTGCTTTCTGCATCGCGCTTTCGCAAATTTTTTCTATTGCTTTTCGCTCAAAACAATTTGTTTGTGTACGAATACTTATTTTTTGAGTGTTTACTTGCTCCATCTTGTGCACCGTTTTAGTTTTGCTCTGCGCTCTCGCTTTTAATAATTATGTCGTGCTGTAAGAAACCGTGCATGTTCAAGCAGGCTGATGATTCTAAACTGCCACAATTTGGTAATTGCTCGCTGTGTGAGAATATGATGCATGCTTAATGTGCAGGTCTCACTGGGCGTGATTGCGGCAAGATCGCTGCATTTGGCAAGGGCTGCGTGGCTTGCGTTGGTCGTGCCCAGAATGCATCGACAAGCAAATTAATTTCTCCAATATATCTAGGTATGGTAGTATGATTAAGAAATAGAAATTTGTATTCTATCCTTATGAACTGTTTTTTTTTTATTTTTATTATTCATTATTATGACGTTATTTCTATCTCTTATTTCCGAAACTTTATACGGACCAGTATATTAATAATCTAACTTATGACCTGGTTCATTTCTTAGTAGGACTTTATCTCCTATTGATATATCTATGTTGTTTGTTTTGTGGTCATATAGTATCTTATTCTGTTTCTTATGTTTTTCTATCATTATTCTAGCTCTTTTGTATGCTACTTCCAATCTATATTTACTTTCTTTAGCATTATCATCTATATTATATACGGGTTCTATATAATCTATAATATTAAAATGTTTTGGTACATTATTTGTTCTACCATTATTTGTGTTGAAACAAAAAACGATATATTGAAGCCATACGTCCCAATCAGTTTTATCTACCGATATATTTGAACGTATGTATTCATTGAAAGTTCTATAACTTCTTTCTATTGTTTCAACTGTCTGGTGGTGGTGTGCCGTAGATGTTATATTTTTATTTTTAAGGTATTTCCACAAATCATCTATAATTGAATTCTTATATTCTGTTCCCATGTCCGTAATTAATGTCTTAATGGACCGAACTTCAGAATAAATGATTCATAAATTACTTTAGCGACTGTTCGCCTTCCTTTTTGGAAGTGGTATGGCAACTAAATATTTAGTTAAGTCACATATTAGAGTGATTTTGGTAGCGGACCAATAGTGTC
Source organism: Drosophila virilis (assembly GCF_030788295.1). Classification (NCBI taxonomy): domain Eukaryota; kingdom Metazoa; phylum Arthropoda; class Insecta; order Diptera; family Drosophilidae; genus Drosophila; species Drosophila virilis. Next base: position 72,972 of record NW_027212852.1, read on the forward strand.
CACTATCACGAAAACATTTATAGGCGTATCAGTTATTATTAATGGGGTCTTATTATGCTTTGTTATTTTAGCTTTTTGGCATTTCTAACATTTTGGTATGTAAACAGTAATATTTCGAAATATGTCTTTTGACCTTGGCCAAGCTTTTTGCAATGACTGTATGACCTCCTTGCTTTGGATCGTCATGGAATATAGACAGTATAGCTTCTTTCTCATCTTGTTTTTCTACAGGGGTTACCGGGTTGAGTAGCGCTACTCTTAATGTATTCAATATTTTATTGTCCATTTGTTTGAAATTGCCGGCAGCGGCAGATGCCCCGTGTTTAGGAGCGCCCTGGCCAACAGAAAATGAAGTCGACACAGCTGAACCTCAACCACTGCAAGGCTGCTCAGGCCCTGCTGACACAATCAATACGGGAGAGAAATACGGACGTCGCAATAATCTGCGAGCCATACAAGCCTATCGCTGGAAGTGGCTGGGTGGCAAGTAAATGTGGAAAAGCGGCCATTTGGTCTCTCAAATCCCCGGTCCAGGAGGTAGAGCAGCAAACGACGGATTCGCGAGAGCGAAAATTAATGGAATCACCGTCCAGTTGTTACGCACCCCCAAGCAGGGAACTGCGTCAATTTCAGACCATGCTGGAAGAAATATCAGAAGACGCTAGCGATAGAGCTCCTCTCGTTATAGCCGGAGACTTTAACGCCTGGGCCGTGGAATGGGGAAGCAAGGAAACTAACGCAAGAGGGACCATCCTGCTAGAAGAGTGCGCGGCACTCGACTTGGGCCTTGCAAACGACGGGCAGGAGCTCACGTACTGCAAAGCCGGTAGAGGCTCTATTATAGACCCTACCTTGCTCAGCAGCTCACTTTATAGGCTAACTACATGGAAAGTCAGTAATGAATTTACAGTGCATTTCGAGATCCACGGGAGAGGACGGAGAAAACAGCAGCCCAAAACAGCAGGCCGCAAATGGGAGGACAACAGCCTAGACGAGGAAACCTACACGGAATCCTTACGTCATGCTCAATGGACTTGGGCCACGGAGTTAGCAGACGACATCGCGCGACAGCTCATGGGAAACATTTCGGAAGAGAAGCACCTTGATACTGGTGGAATAAGCAAATCAGCGATCTAAGGAAGGTCTGCCTGCGTGTTAGAAGGCGCTCTCAGCGTCAGGAGAAGCATTAAACGAAGCAAATCCAGCTTCCAGAAAAAATGCGATGAGGCCGATGTTACCGCGTGGGGCACGGCATACAAGGTCGTCACGAAGAAGATCCGCAGCCAGGTGACCTGCCCTACCACACTTGTAACTATAGTTGAGACACATTTCCCCCAACACCCACGACTGGAAGTAGCCAACCGCTCACTGAGCGGTGTCGGCAGACGACGTGTTAGCGGCAAGCAAAAAACTAGGCGACCAAAAGGCTCCAGGACCAGATGGGGTGCCAAACAAGGCGCTTAATTTAGCAATGCTAACGAAACCCGACCACTTCGCCAAAACATATACTAGATGTCTACAGGACGGTGTATTCTCTAAGAGATGGAAGCGACAGAAACTAATCCTTCTACCGAAAGACGACAAGCCAATAGAGGAACCCTCGGGATGTAGGCCAATCTGCCTACTGGACACGGCGGGAGAGATACTGGAAAGGATTGTGTATGATCGACTATTTAAGTGTCGTCGAAGAGAAAGCGGCCCTGTCCAATAAGCAATATGCATTTCGCAAGGCAAAGTCTACGGTCGATGCAATTAAGGCGGTGGTAGATATTGCCACTAAAGCAATAGAGGGAACCAGATGGAGGTAGAGAGACAAGGAGTAAATCAGCAAGCTGGTCGCGTATACTGGAAGCCTTAGACCGTATAGGGATACGGTCGATTTTCCGTATAACATCCAACTACCTGTGTTAGGAGTTACACGGTCTCAGTTGGGATCCCACAGGGGTCGGTCCTGGGACCACCCTTGTGGAGCATAATGTACGACGAGGTGCTCAGAGTGCGATTGCCCCAGGGATGCAGAATCATAGGATTCGCGGATGACCACCTCTAGAAGTGGTGGGCAAAAGAAATAGAAGACGTGGATGCTGGATGCGTGGCGCTAGCCTGGAGCTGGCAGGCCACAAAACAGAGGCGGTGCTCATCACAAGCCGCAAAATAGTCGAGTTTTCTAGATTTCAGGAAGGCAGCCGAAGTATCGAGCCAAAGGATTCAATTAAGTATCTGGGGGTCATGTTAGACAACAGGCTTAGCTTTCCACCGCACAAAGATTACGTTAGCAAGAAAGCAGCCAAAATGCAGACGGCCCTTTCGAGGATGTTGGGACATAGGAGGACCTAAAGCAGGTAGACGCCTGCTCCTCGCGGGAGTTGTAGCCTCCGTGCTGCTATATGCTGCACCGATATGGGCTTCAGCGGTTGCAAGCCAGAAAGGCCTCCGAAGGATGATGTCAATCCCCTACAGCCTCAGTGCTCTGCGCACCATTTCCGGATTCCGGATTCCGGACGGTGTCTGATGAGGCAGCTACAGTATTGGCAGGAATGCTGCCAGTAGATATACTGGTCAAGGAAATGGAGAAAATTTACATGGCCCGAATAGCCACGGGAGACGCCGTCTCAATGGACGTCATCCGGTCGGAGAGAGCAACATCAATGGCAACTTGGCAGGAGAGATGGGACACCTCGAACAAGGGGAGATCACAAACTGAACTCCAGTCTGGAGCAATGGATCAGGAGACGGAATGGCGAAATGAACTTCCACCCAACAGTTTTTCACTGGACAAGGCTGGTATAGGAAGTATCTCCATAGGTTCAGGCATGAGGACTCTCCAGAGTCCCCGAACTGCCCAAATCTGTACGAAGACCCGGAGCATGTGCTGTACCAATGCTCGAGGTCCAGAGACGTTGTGGGCTCTTTACCTCCACTGTAGGGACTGGTAGCGTTCATGCTGGAAGGAGACAAGTGGAGAAATATAAGCCAGCTCATAATAAGCATTCAGAGGGATCTGAGACGATGCGAAAAGGAGCGACGACTAATGGATACTGCCTAAAATAGGCAACCCAACCCGCGAAGTAATACTCTGCGGTGATCCCGCGGGGAATGTGGTGTGTGAGTGGGGGGTGAGTTTAGTATCGTGCATACGATTGGCCCGGGCCATCAGTAACGAAGATTTGCCGTAAGCAAAAAAAAAAAAAAAAAAAGCACTCACAGCCGTGTGCCAAGCGGTCCACAGAATACTACCACAGTTGGTCATTGCTTGTCGTACGAGGCGACTAAAAAGATTCTGACTGCCATTAGCCTGGCAATGGCCAGATCGATTCCTTTCTTGGGCACTTAAAGCAACTCGTGACCTCCGGCAGTGTCCATGTATCCCCTAGGTAGGCAATGGTGTGCATTGACGCACCTAGCTAATACGAGAAGTCGACTAAGACTAATACCAGTAACGTCTTAGGTTGCAAACTCTGAAGAACTCTACACGACAAGACAACCCCTGGGCTGACGGCTGACAGTATTTTAGCGTCTCAGTAAGCGGAGTGAAATCTGGCCGAAATGACTGGTAGGTTAATGCTGTAACCGCACCCGTCCCGTTAAAACTTGGCAAATCTAGCACGCTCCTCGAATCGTCGCCATTTAGTTGGCAGTATAGGTTCAGATGTGATATTCCTGATTAGCCCGGATCTGGCTCTGAACACTCGACACCATGAAGGCAGGTGTCAACCCTCGCATGGCCTCACTGCTTGCAAACACAACCATGAGATCTAAACGCGACTGTACAACGACCAAGGACAACGGCTTAGGAGTTGGGACCCTGTAATGTTTCATTTATATTTGATTTAAAAGCAAGCACGTGGGTGCTAGTTCACTTGGGTTTTCAGAATGATTTTATTCAAAGTAAAATATTGCGCTTAACCTATGTATTCATGTATATACTTATGCTATTATTGGTTAACAGATACAAAGAGAGGGAGAGTGAGTAGCTTGCATATGCCTGTGTTAGTAGCATATATGTTGCTCATGGTATGCGCTCAGACGGAACGTGGGAAATGCAGCGTAAGCATAAACGGTCAGCTAGAGAGGCTAGTGAGCTACGCTGCGTAATATGAACCAGAGCCAATATATAAAGTGGCTCTGGGCTTGTTTAATGTATAATTGTTATTGTATGCGACAAAGTGTCGTATTCTTTATATTTGTATATAGGGTGTGCTTTTAATGAAATTAAATATTTTGTTCAAAAATTTTTTGTATATAATTTTTTTTATTATAGAATAATAAAATGTAATAAAGTGATAAATATATTATAAATTAAAAAAAAATATTTAAGATTTATGAAAATATAAAAATCAGAGAGAGTTATCAGTTGAGAGTGATTGACGTGTTTTCCTTGTGCTCCAAGAATTTTATATATTGTTGCGCTTTAATCCATCTTTTTATTTTAAAATTTTGCATTTTTCTGTGCTTTATTTAATAAACTTATAAACTATGCGAAGTGTTATCTGTTGTGCAGCGTAAGTCTGTTAAATTTATAAAACGCGGCGTCAGTTCCGTGTTGTTGTTATTGCCTGTTTTAATTCTTTGCTTTTGTTTGTGCGTGTTTTCGCTGCATACTTTCTGCTTGTGCATCGCGCTTTCGCAAATTTTTTTTATTGCTTTTCGCTCCAAGCAATTTGTTTGTGTACGAATACTTATTTTTTGAGTGTTTACTTGCTCCATCTTGTGCACCGTTTTAGTTTTGCTCTGCGCTCTCGCTTTTAATAATTATGTCGTGCTGTAAGAAACCGTGCATGTTCAAGCAGGCTGATGATTCTAAACTGCCACAATTTGTTAATTGCTCGCTGTGTGAGAATATGATGCATGCTTAATGTGCAGGTCTCACTGGGCGTGATTGCGGCAAGATCGCTGCATTTGGCAAGGGCTGCGTGGCTTGCGTTAGTCGTGCCCAGAATGCATCGACAAGCAAATTGATTTCTCCAATATATCTATGGTAGTATGATTAAGAAATAGAAATTTGTATTCTATGCTTATGCACTGTTTTTTTTTTTATTTTTATTATTCATTATTATGACGTTATTTCTATCTCTTATTTCCGTAACTTTATACGGACCAGTATATTAATAATCTAACTTATGACCTGGTTCATTTCTTAGTAGGACTTTATCTCCTATTGATATATCTATGTTGTTTGTTTTGTGGTCATATAGTATCTTATTCTGTTTCTTATGTTTTTCTATCATTATTCTAGCTCTTTTGTATGCTACTTCCAGTCTATATTTACTTTCTTTAGCATAATCATCTACATTATATACGGGTTCTATATTATCTATAATATTAAAATGTTTTGGTACATTATTTGTTCTACCAAATACTAGCTCATATGGACAATAAATTTGTGCCATTGAGGGGGTTGTGTTGAAAAAAAAAACGATATATTGAAGCCATACGTCCCAATCAGTTTTATCTACCGATATATTTGAACGTATGTATTCATTGAAAGTTCTATAACTTCTTTCTATTGTTTCAACTGTCTGGTGGTGGTGTGCCGTAGATGTTATATTTTTATTTTTAAGGTATTTCCACAAATCATCTATAATTGAATTCTTATATTCTGTTCCCATGTCCGTAATTAATGTCTTAATGGACCGAACTTCAGAATAAATGATTAAAAAATTACTTTAGCGACTGTTCGCCTTCCTTTTTGGAAGTGGTATGGCAACTAAATATTTAGTTAAGTCACATATTAGAGTGATTTTGGTAGCGGACCAATAGTGTCCACTATCACTCTGTCGAAAACATTTATAGGCGTATCAGTTATTATTAATGGGGTCTTATTATGCTTAGTTATTTTAGCTTTTTGGCATTTCTAACATTTTGGTATGTAAACAGTAATATTTCGAAATATGTCTTTTGACCTTGCCCAAGGTTTTTGCAATGACTGTATGACCTCCTTGCATCGGATCGTCATGGAATATAGACAGTATAGCTTCTTTCTCATCTTGTTTTTCTACAGGGGTCACCGGGTTGAGTAGCGCTACTCTTAATTTATTCAATATTTTATTGTCCATTTGTTTGAAATTGGCGGCAGCGGCAAATGCCCCGTGTTTAGGAGCGCCCTGGCCAACAGAAAATGAAGTCGACACAGCTGAACCTCAACCACTGCAAGGCTGCTCAAGGCCCTGCACACAATCAATACGGGAGAGAAATACGGACGTCGCAATAATCTGCGAGCCATACAAGCCTATCGCTGGAAGTGGCTGGGTGGCAAGTAAATGTGGAAAAGCGGCCATTTGGTCTCTCAAATCCCCGGTCCAGGAGGTCAGAGCAGCAAACGACGGATTCCTGAGAGCAAAAATTAATGGAATCACCGTCTACAGTTGTTACGCACCCCCAAGCAGGGAACTGCGTCAACTTCAGACCATGCAGGAAGAAATATCAGCAGACGCTAGCGATAGAGCTCCTCTCGTTATAGCCGGAGACTTTAACGCCTGGGCCGTGGAATGGGGAAGCAAGGAAACTAACGCAAGAGGGACCATCCTGCTAGAAGAGTGCGCGGCACACGACTTGGGCCTCGCAATCGACGCGCAGGAGCTCACGTCCTGCAAAGCCGGTAGAGGCTCTATAATAGACCCTACCTTGCTCAGCAGGTCACTTTACAGGCTAACTATATGGAAAGTCAGTAATGAATTCACAGTGCATTTCGAGATGCACGGGAGAGGACGGAGAAAACAGCAGCCAAAAACAACAGGCCGCAAATGGGAGGACAACAACCTAGACTAGGAAACCTACACGGAATCCTTACGTCATGCTCAGTGGACTTGGGCCACGGAGTTAGCAGACGACATCGCGCGACAGCTCATGGGAAACATTTCGGAAGAGGAGCACCTTCATACTGGTGGAATGAGCAAATCAGCGACCTAAGGAAGGTCTGCCTGCGTGCTAGAAGGCGCTCTCAGCGTCAGGAGAAGCATTAAACGAAGCAAATCCAGCTTCCAGAAAAAATGCGATGAGGCCGATGTTACCGCGTGGGGCACGGCATACAAGGTCGTCACGAAGAAGATCCGCAGCCAGGTGACCTGCCCTACCACACTTGTCACTATAGTTGAGACACATTTCCCCCAACACCCACGACTGGAAGTAGCCAACCGCTCACTGAGCACGGAGCTAGTGTAGCAGGTGTCGGCAGACGACGTGTTAGCGGCAAGCAAAAAACTAGGCGACCAAAAGGCTCCAGGACCAGATGGGGTGCCAAACAAGGCGCTTAATTTAGCAATGCTAACGAAACCCGACCACTTCGCCAAAACATATACTAGATGTCTACAGGACGGTGTATTCTCTAAGAGATGGAAGCGACAGAAACTAATCCTTCTACCGAAAGACGACAAGCCAATAGAGGAACCCTCGGGATGTAGGCCAATCTGCCTACTGGACACGGCGGGAGAGATACTGGAAAGGATTGTGTATGATCGACTATTTAAGTGTCGTCGAAGAGAAAGAGGCCCTGTCCAATAAGCAATATGCATTTCGCAAGGCAAAGTCTACGGTCGATGCAATTAAGGCGGATGTAGATATTGCCACTAAAGCAATAGAGGGGACCAGATGAAGGTAGAGAGACAAGGAGTAAATCAGCAAGCTGGTCGCGTATACTGGAAGCCTTAGACCGTATAGGGATACGGTCCTCCATTTTCCGTATAATATCCAACTACCTGTGTTAGGAGTTACACGGTCTCAGTTGGTAACCCACAGGGGTCGGTCCTGGGACCACCCTTGTGGAGCATAATGTACGACGAGGTGCTCAGAGTGCGATTGCCCCAGGGATGCAGAATCATAGGATTCGCGGATGACCATCTCTAGAAGTGGTGGGCAAAAAAATAGAAGACGTGGATGCTGGATGCGTGGCGCTAGCCTGGAGCTGGCAGGCCACAAAACAGAGGCGGTGCTCATCACAAGCCGCAAAATGGTCGAGTTTTCTAGATTTCAGGAAGGCAGCCTTAGTATCGAGCCAAAGGATTCAATTAAGTATCTGGGGGTCATGTTAGACAACAGGCTTAGCTTTCCACCGCACAAAGATTACGTTAGCAAGAAAGCAGCCAAAATGCAGACGGCCCTTTCGAGGATGTTGGGACATAGGAGGACCTAAAGCAGGTAGACGCCTGCTCTTCGCGGGAGTTGTAGCCTCCGTGCTGCTATATGCTGCACCGATATGGGCTTCAGCGGTTGCAAGCCAGAAAGGCCTCCGAAGGATGATGTCAATCCCCTATAGCCTCAGTGCTCTGCGCACCATTTCCGGATTCCGGATTCCGGACGGTGTCTGACGAGGCAGCTACAGTATTGGCAGGAATGCTGCTAGTAGATATACTGGCCAAGGAAATGGAGAAAATTTACATGGCCCGAATAACCACGGGAGACGCCGTCTCAATGGACGTCATCCGGTCGGAGAGAGCAACATCAATGGCAACTTGGCAGGAGAGATGGGACACCTCGAACAAGGGGAGATCATAAACTGATCTCCAGTCTGGAGCAATGGATCAGGAGACGGAATGGCGAAATGAACTTCCACCCAACAGTTTTTTACTGGACAAGGCTGGTATAGGAAGTATCTCCATAGGTTCAGGCATGAGGACTCTCCAGAGTCCCCGAACTGCCCAAATTTGGACGAAGACCCGGAGCTTGTGCTGTACCAAAGCTTGAGGTACAGAGACGTTGTGGGCTCTTTACCTCCACTGTAGCGGTAGCGTTCATGCTGGAAGGAGACAAGTGGAGAAATATAAGCCAGCTCATAATAGGCATCCAGAGGGATCTGAGGCGATGCGAAAAGGAGCGACGACTAATGAATACTGCCTAAAATAGGCAACCCATCCTCGCGGGGAATGTGGTGTGTGAGTGTTGGGTGAGTTTAGTATCGTGCATAAAATTGGCCCGGGCCATCAGTAACGAAGATTTTCACCTCCGTGCCGTAAGCAAAAAAAAAAATAAAAAAAAAACACTCACCCGTGTGGCAAGCGGCCCACAGAATACTACCACAGTTGGTCATTGCTTGTCGTACGAGGCGACCGAAAAGATTCTGACTGCCATTAACCTGGCAATGGCCAGATCGATTACCTTCCTGGGCACTTAAAACAACTCGTGACCTCCGGCATTGTCCAGGTATCCCCTGTGTAGGCAATGCACACCCATGACGCACCTAGCTAATACGACAAGTCGACTAAGACTAATACCAGTAACGTCTTAGGTTGCAAACTCTGGAGAACTCTACACGACAAGACGACCCCTGGGCTGACGGCTGACAGTATTTTAGCGTCTCAGTAAGCGGAGTGAGTGATCTGGCCGAAATGACTGGTAGGTTAATGCTGTAACCGCACCCGTCCCGTTAAAACTTGGCAAATCTAGCCCGCTCCTCGAATCGTCGCCATTTAGTTGGCAGTATAGGTTCAGATGTGATATTCCTGATTAACCCGGATCTGGCTCTGAACACTCGACACCATGAAGGCGGGTGTCAACCCTCGCATTGCCTCACTGCTTGCAAAGACAACCATGAGATCTAAACGCGACTGTACAACGACCAAGGACAACGGCTTAGGAGTTGGGACCCTGTAGAGTTTCATTTATATTTGATTTAAAAGCAAGCACGTGGGTGCTAGTTCACTTGGGTTTTCAGAATGATTTTATTCAAAGTAAAATATTGCGCTTAACCTATGTATTCATGTATATACTTATTGGTTACTCTATTGGTTAACAGCTACAAAGAGAGGGAGAGTGAGTAGTTTGCATATGCCTGTGTTAGTAGCATATATGTTGCTCATGGTATGCGCTCAGACGGAACGTGGGAAATGCAGCGTAAGCATAAACGGTCAGCTAGAGAGGCTAGTGAGCTACGCTGCGTAATATGAGCCAGAGCCAATATATAAAGTGGCTCTGGGCTTGTTTAATGTATAATTGTTATTGTATGCGACAATGTGTCGTATTCTTTATATTTGTATATGGGGTGTTCTTTTAATGAAATTAATTATTTTGTTCAAAAATTTTTTGTATCTAATTTTTTTTATTATAGAATAATAAAATGTAATATAATGATAAATATATTATAAATATAAAAATCAGAGAGAGTTATCAGTTGAGAGTGATTGACGTGTTTTCCTTGTGCTCCAAGAATTTTATATATTGTTGCGCTTTAATCCATCTTTTTATTTTAAAATTTTGCATTTTTCGGTGCTTTATTTGAAAAGCTTTTATAAACTGTACAAAGTGTTATCTGTTGTGCAGCGTAAGTGTGTTAATTATTGCATTTATAAAACGCGGCGTCAGTTCCGTGCTGTTGTTATTGCCTGTTTTAATACTTTGCTTTTGTTTGTGCGTGTTTTCGCTGCATACTTTCTGCTTGTGGATCGCGCTTTCGAAAATTTTTTCTATTGCTTTTCGCTCCAAACAATTTGTTTGTGTACGAATAATTATTTTTTGAGTGTTTACTTGCTCCATCTTGTGCACCGTTTTAGTTTTGCTCTGCGTTCTCGCAACTTGCATACGCATTTAATAATTATGTCGTGCTGATTCTGCACTGCCACAATTTGTTAATTGCTCGCTGTGTGAGAATATGATGCATGCTTAATGTGCAGGTCTCACTGGGCGTGATTTCTGCAAGATCGCTGCAATTGCCAAGGGCTGCGGTGGCTTGCGTTGGTCGTGCCCAGAATGCATCGACAAGCAAATTGATTTCTCCAATATATCTAGGTATGGTAGTATGATTAAGAAATAGAAATTTGTATTCTATCCTTATGAACTGTTTTTTTTTTTTATTTTTATTATTCATTATTATGACGTTATTTCTATCTCTTATTTCCGTAACTTTATACGGACCAGTATATTAATAATCTAACTTATGACCTGGTTCATTTCTTAGTAGGACTTTATCACCTATTGATATATTTATGTTGTTTGTTTTGTGGTCATATAGTATCTTATTCTGTTTCTTATGTTTTTCTATCATTATTCTAGCTCTTTTGTATGCTACTTCCAATCTATATTTACTTTCTTTAGCAATATCATCTATATTATATACGGGTTCTATATTATCTATAATATTAAAATGTTTTGGTAAATTATTTGTCCTACCAAATACTAGCTCATATGGACAATAAATAATGAGGGGGTTGTGTTGAAACAAAAAACGATATATTGAAGCCATACGTCCCAATCAGTTTTATCTACCGATATATTTGAACGTATGTATTCATTGAAAGTTCTATGTCTTCTTTCTATTGTTTCAACTGTCTGGTGGTGGTGTGCCGTAGATGTTATATTTTTATTTTTAAGGTATTTCCACAAATCATCTATAATTGAATTCTCATATTCTGTTCCCATGTCCGTAATTAATGTCTTAATGGACCGAACTTCAGAATAAATGATTCAAAAATTACTTTAGCGACTGTGTTCGCCTTCCTTTTTGGAAGTGGTATGGCAGTGATTTTGGTAGCGGACCAATAGTGTCCACTATCACTCTGTCGAAAACATTTAGAGACGTATCAGTTATTATTAATGGAGTCTTATTATGCTTAGTTATTTTAGCTTTTTGGCATTTCTAACATTTTGGTATGTAATCAGTAATATTTCGAAATATAATGTCTTTTGACCTTGACCAAGGTTTTTGCAATGCCTGTATGACCTCCTTGCATTGGATCGTCATGGAATATAGACAGTACAGCTTCTTTCTTATCTTGTTTTTCTACAGGGGTCACCGGGTTGAGTAGCGCTACTCATAATGTATTCAATATTTTATTGTCCATTTGTTTGAAATTATCTATATATATATCCATATTTTCCCACGGTGCCATTTTGAGTTGGCTGATTTTGTTTATACCGGCTTGCTTTTCAAGCCTTTGGAAAAATAAACCTAAGTCTAGACTTCCATTAGTTTAAAAATCGCTAACATCATATCTTGCAGGAATTTTTCTACCATGTTTTTAGTACCTTTTTACCTTACGTACTTCGTCATTGTTTATAACTTCATATACTTTGTGCTTAGAAGCTTTCTCTATAGATTGCGTAGGCAATACTATTTCTTTGCTTTCCGCGCGGAATTTCTGTTTATTTTTATATCTAGTAGTGACTTTCTTTATATTTCCAGTAATATTTTGTAGTTCTTTAATGGTTAATGCCTTTAAATATTCGACTGTGAAGTCATACTCTTCTAATTCTAGCCTCATACGTGTCAGCTTATAGAGCTTGGATTGATCATTGAAAAAAGATATATTAATGGTCTGTGATCTGTTTTGATTGTAAAGTGTTTGCTATAAATATATGGTAGAAAATGTAATATTTCCCAGTGTATTGCAGCTAACTCTTGCTCATAGTACACTTTTTACTTTCTTCCTTAGTGAAAGCTCTTAATGCATATGCAATGGGAAGTTGGAGTCCGTTATGGTTTTGAGTTAAAACCGCTCCACATGCTTGCTTACTTGCATCAGTAATTATACAAAATTCTTCGCTGAAATCGGGATATTGTAGCAAAGTAGGTTCCATTAGTTAATTTTTTAAAAATTGGAGTGCGTTTTGGCATTCATCTGTCCATTCAAAAGGACCATTCTTTTAACAAAATCTTGTTATGTGCCGTGAATATTCGGCGAAATTTTTTATGAAACGTCTATAATAATTGCAAGGTGCTACGAAACATCTAGCGCTGTCCGCATTGTGCGGCGCTGGGTAGTTCATGAAGTCAAATATCTTGTCGTCTGGAAGTATTCCTTTATCTGTGCATTTATGTGTTTTTCGGAACAACCTATAACTATTAAGTCATCCATATAATGGAATGCTTGTGAAGGTTCTAGTCCAGTTCTAGTCATCATTCTTTTAAATAAATTTTGCGCTATTTTTAAACCAAAAGGTAATCGCGGAAACCGATATGAGCCATTGCTCATTGAAAAAGACATATTTCTTGATATAAAATATCAATTCTAGGTAGTGGAAACTTATCGGACAATAATTTTTTATTAATTTGACGATAGTCAATCACTAATCGCCATTTCTTTTCTTCTGAACCTGGAGATGACTTTTTAGGGACAAGTATTAATGGGCTATTATATTCAGATACGGATGGTTCAACAATCCCGTCTGTGATCAATTTTCCAACTTGCTTCTATATTTCGTTCACCTGACTGTGTGCACCTCTGTAGTTTTTTGTATACACTGGTTCATCATCTTTTAATCTCAGTTTTTGTTTATAAAATTATTTGTGCTTATTGGTACTGTTTCCAATCCGAATATATCATTAATTTTGGTGCATAAGCTTGAAAGCTGTGACTTGAATTGTGGTGGAAAGTTTGCTGAAAGTTGAGATAATACAGACTTTTCCCTATCTTCTGTATTAGTTTTGACTACTTCGTAGTTCGAAAGTGACTCATACGTTAAGTTGTCTGCTCTGACTACTTGATCTTTATTTGTTGTATTAAGTAGTCTTATGAAAGCGTTGTCAATTGTTGCTATGGTACTTGCTATGTAAATACCATGTCTAATTTATTGATTTGGAATCAATACACTGTCCTCTTTTCAATTTAGTTGAATTTTTCTAATAACTTGGGATATTGCTGGCAGAAGTATTGAGTTGTTGCCAGAACTGTATGTTATTGGAACATAAATTGGAAACTTTAAGTTATTAGGTCTAATTATAATTATGAAAATCATGTGGGATTATATACTTAGTGGTCTGTATCTCAATAGAGGTTAATCCTTTGGACTTAATAACCTCTTTATTTATTCCTTTTATGTCTATATTGTAAAAATCTTGTATGTCTCTAAAGACTTCAGAATTTTCTTAAACTATTAAAAAGTCTGCACCTGTCTAAAAAAAAGACAAGTTCTTTTCCTGTAGCCATGATTGAATGATACGAATATGTTCTGACTGAGATTAATAGTGTTGTGCGACTTTACTCGCATATTTTATTTATTATATTTCGATTATAGATATCTTACTAAAGCGATGAGATTGCCACAGTGTGAACCCTTGCATCTTCTACTGTTGAGCATTTAAAGGCTTTTGAGTTTTCCGATATATTGTTGACTATTCGAACACTATTTGAGGTATTGCTGCTGTGGCCTCGATTCGAATTGCCACGGCATCTTGAGTTTCCTCTATATTAGCCTCGTCCATTGTTATAGGTACTATTGCTGTTGTTACGACTACGAAGGTTACCTGTATAATTTCCTCGTCCGCGGTTACCGCCGCGCTATGAATAATTTTTGTAATAGAGGACAGTGTTCGGCTGTCCAGGTGCTTCTGTGCAACTATTTACAAATTTGGATATGGCATCATTCATTGTATTGAAGGTACCAGCTTGCATGATAAGTTTTAACTTATCAACCGTGCAATTCTTAATCATTGCTTTGACTGCATGCTGAGTGGAATAACTTCTGGCTAACTCTAGGGTTAAACCGTCTGTTATATACGCACCTTCTTAAGCTTTTGTCATCTGCTCAATCTCTAATGTATATTGGTTTGCAGTTTTGTTGCGTTGCTAGAGGTTCATTAGATTTGTTGACAACACAGTTTCGCCTTTTACATTGCTTTTCAATCTGGTAATGACTTCAGTTACTATTGTTTCATTTCCGAATTTATTTTTGACGACACCTTTTAGCTTGGTTTTTATACCCTTGCAGAGGGTATTATAATTTTGTCGTGAAATGTGTAACGCATAGAAGGAGACATCTCCGACCCCATAAAATATATTCTTAACCAAATATATTCTTAATCAGCATCAACAGCCAGGTCGATATAGCCATGTCCGTCTGTACGTCTGTCTGTTTCTATGCGAACTAGTCCCTCAGTTTTAAAGCTATGTTAATGAAACTTTGCAGAACTCCCTCTTTCTGTTGCACGCAGCACATATGTGAAAACCAGCTGGATCGGACCACTATATCATATAGCTGCCATAGGAACGATCGGTCGAAAATTAAGTTCTTGTATAAAAAAACATTTTGTTTATAAAGATATCTCGACCAAACTCGGCATTTATTAGTTTTACTTTACTCCTCATATATATGCATAATCCTATTAAGATCGGACCTCTATATCATAAAGCTGCCATAGGATCGATCGGTCGAAAATTAAGTTTTTGTGTGAAAAAACATTTTGTTTTTCAAGATATCTTGACCAAACTCGGCATTTATTAGTTTTACTTTACTCTTCATATATGTGCAAAATCCTATTAATATCGGACCGCTATATCATATAGCTGCCATAGGAATGATCGGTCGAAAATTATGTTTTTGTATGAAAAACACTTTGTTTATCAAGAAATCTTGACCAAACACTTATTAGTTTTACTTTACTTCTCATATGTATGCAAAATCCTATTAAGATCGGACCACTATATCATATAGCTGCCATAGGAATGATAGTTCGAAAATTAAGTTTTTGGATGAAAAAACCTTTTGTTTTTCAAGATATCTTGACCAAACTCGGCATTTATTAGTTTTACTATGCTCCTCATATATATGCAAAATCCTATTAAGATCGGACCACTCTATCATATAGCTGCCATAGGAACGATCGGTCGAAAAGTAAGTCGTATGAAAAAACATTTTGATTATCAAGATATCTTGACCAAACTCGGCATATACTATTTTCCCGGTACTTCTTAGATAGGGGCAAAGCACTATGAGCATTATGAAAAGGTTGGGTCTGCAAGGGTATTAGATCTTTGGCGTGCCGAAGATAGCCCTTCTTTCTCGTTATTATTGAAACTGCTAATTGTTCGTGTTCGCCTTTTGTTTATTCTATTATGTGCAATGCATCGAAAAAACTTGTAAAGTTTTCAGCTTTACCATCGAAAACTGGTATAAGCTTTGATGCAGTATTAATGAAATCAATATTGGATTGTGCCATTGTGATATTATTACTAAATTTGTTCTCTATTATGCTTGAACTAGTATCAAAATCTGTATTATCATCCAGATCTGACATTAAAACTGCTGAAATAGTTAAGCTATTTAAATCTTGCTCTTCTATTTTGGGGTTTGTCTGTAACTCTTCTGACTCTAACTCTAACTCTTCTAAATATATTGGTTCAATGTCAGCCGGTTCTGTTGATTCCGGTTCATCATCAGCTGCAACTGTCAGAGAAGTATTAAGTATGGGCGGGACTGATATATCTATATCGAATTTTTGCTTAATTGATATTATATTCGCTCGAAGTCTGATAAAAAATTTGGATATTCTGGACCAATGATCTTTATTTAATTTTCCTCTTTGGCCATGTATTAATAGACGTGCCTCATTAAAGTACTTTACTAATATTTCTGTATGTTTCTTAACAGTAGTCTTCTGAATTGGCCTATTTTGGTTAGGTGATTTATATGATTTACCAAAGTCAATTTTAATTTTATTTAGTTCTTGATATAATTCATTCCATTCCATTATAAGTTTCTCTAATTGTGCTTAGTTTAGCCATATTCATATATATCTTTACTTGTATTTGATTTTATTAAATTTGTTTGCGTTTTTTTTTTTTAAATTTAAATCTTGTGCGGATCATTTGCCTGGCTCATATACCTCTTTTTTAAGCATTTGGTATGCAACTTGTATAATTTATAAAAACAATAGGCGCACATTATAACAATTATTATCAATAGTATATTTACTAATTGTAAATCCATGTTACTTGACTCTACTTTATTAATGATATTAGCCACTGCGAATCCACTGTCCGTAAGTCTACTAGTCCCATTTTGGGTATATATAATTAAATTATAATTATAATTAACAGACGAACTCAGAACAGGAGCCAACGACGGCAAACCAGAGCAGCTGAGCACTACGAGAACTCGGGCAGGAGATCTCAAAGCTGGTAGTCATGCTCGAAGATGGCAAGCGACGCTCCATCCACTAGCCAATGCGAGAGTCGATAGAGAGCAGCAGAGTGCTCTACGAGCTGGCAGCAATCCAGCTGCACGACGAAAGAGACAAGGAGATCATCAGGATGCACCAGTCATCCTAAACATCGCCATTGTTCAGGACGACGATAGACGTCAAGCGGAAGCAACCCATAGCACGAACACCACAAACAAACGAATCCGAGGACGAGCCGGTAGCCAAACTAGCGTATCTACGGCGCAGGAGAGGAAAGAGGTCACATACAAGAAAAGGAAGGAGGTCACCAGGAAAAACAGCAAGGGATTGCTCAAGGAAAAGGCGCGACCGGATACTATAGTCATCTCGGCAAAAGGCGAAGCGAGCTACTCACAGATACTGAGGAAAGTTAAATACCATAGCATTTGCAAATCTGGTAAGCGAAACGTTAGGCGAAAAGGCAGAGGTCTAGACGCTGTCCCACTGAGTGACCGTTGAGTGCAAGGACCTGGACGAGTTTACGACTAGGGAGGATATCTGTGAGGCGCTGAGGGGTCAAATCCAAGTACTGGACATAGCCCCTGAGAATATCAAACACAGACGGCGACGATAAAACTGCCAGCGGGATGCGCGAAAAAGGCCCTTTCAGTAGGTTTCCTGAAAGTAGGCTGGGCTAATTCAAGAATCCGCAAACGGATTAACATCACCAGATGTTTCAGATGCCTCGAATTTGGACATTTAGCAAGACACTGTACTGAATATATGCCGACGATGCGGAGGAAAAATCCATCTGGCTAAGGAGCGCCCTGGCCAACAGAAAATGAAGTGGACACAGCTGAACCTCAACCACTGCAAGGCTGATCAGGCCCTGCTGAAAATGCAGTAAATGTGTAAAGCGGCCATTTGGTCTCTCAAATCCCCGGTTCAGGAGGTCAGAGCAGCAAACGACGGATTCGTGAGAGCAAAAATTAATGGAATCACCGTCGCAACAGAGCTCCTCTCGTCATGGCCGGAGACTTTAACGCCTGGGCCGTGGAATGGGGAAGCAAGGAAACTAACGCGAGAGGGACCATCCTGCTAGAAGAGTTCGCGGCACTCGACGGGCCTTGCAAACGACGGGCAGGAGCTCACGTACTGCAAAGCCGGTAGAGGCTCTATTATAGACCTTACCTTGCTCAGCAGCTCACTTTATAGGGTAACTAAATGGAAACTCAGTAATGAATTCACAGTGCATTTCGAGATCCACGGGAGAGGATGGAGAAAACAGCAGCCCAAAACAACAGGCCGCAAATGGGACGACAACAGCCTAGACGAGGAAACCTACACGGAATCCTTACGTCATTCTCAATGGACTTGGGCCACGGAGTATGCAGACGACATGGCGCGACAGCTCATGGGAAACATTTCGGAAGAGGAGCACCTTGCTACTGGTGGAATGAGCAAATCAGCGACCTAAGGAAGGTCTGCCTGCGTGTTAGAAGGCGCTCTCAGCGTCAGGAGAAGCATTAAACGAAGCAAATCCAGCTTCCAGAAAAAATGCGATGAGGTCGTCACGAAGAAGATCCGCAGCCAGGTGACCTGCCCTACCACACTTGTTACTATAGTTGAGACACATTTCCCCCAACACCCACGACTGGAAGTAGCCAACCGCTCACTGAGCACGGAGCTAGTGTAGCAGATGTCGGCAGACGACGTATTAGCGGCAAGCCAGAAGGACCAGATGGGGTGCCAAACAAGGCGCTAAATTTAGCAATGCTAACGAAACCCGACCACTTCGCCAAAACATATACTAGATGTCTACAGGACGATGTATTCCCTAAGAGATGGAAGCGACAGAAACTAATCCTTCTACCGAAAGGGGACAAGCCAATAGAGGATGTAGGCCAATCTGCCTACAGGACACGGCGGGAAAGATACTGGAAAGGATTGTGTATGATCGACTATTTAGTGTCGTCGAAGAGAAAGAGGCCCTGTCCAAACAGCAATATGGATTTCGCAAGGCAAAGTCTACGGTCGATGCAATTAAGGCGGTGGTAGATATTGCCACTAAAGCAATAGAGGGAACCAGATGGAGGTAGAGAGACAAGGAGTAAATCAGCAAGCTGGTCGCGTATACTGGAAGCCTTAGACCGTATAGGGATACCGTCCTCCATTTTCCGTATAATATCCAACTACCTGTCCGATCGTGTATTGAGTTATGATACGGATGACGGTGCTAGGAGTTACACGGTCTCAGCAGGGATCCCACAGGGGTCGGTCCTGGGACCACCCTTGTGGAACATAATGTACGACGAGGTGCTCAGACTGCGATTGTCCCAGGGATGCAGAATCATAGGATTCGCGGATGACCACCTCTAGAAGTGGTGGGCAAATAAATAGAAGACGTGGATGCTGGATGCGTGGCGCTAGCCTGGAGCTGGCAGGCCACAAAACAGAGGCGGTGCTCAACACATCGAGTTTTCTAGATTTCAGGTAGACAGCCTTAGTATCGAGCCAAAGGATTCAATTAAGTATCTGGGGTCATGTTAGACAACAGGCTTAGTATTCCACCGCACGTAGATTACGTTAGCAAGAAAGCAGCCAAAATGCAGACGGCCCTTTCGAGGATGTTGGGACATAGGAGGACCTAAAGCAGGTAGACGCCTGCTCCTCGCGGGAGTTGTAGCCTCCGTGCTGCTATATGCTGCACCGATATGGGCTTTAGCGGTTGCAGGCCAGAAAGGCCTCCGAAGGAAGATGTCAATCCCCTATAGCCTCAGTGCTCTGCGCACCATTTCCGGATTCCGGATTGCGAACGGTGTCTGACGAGGCAGCTACAGTATTGGCAGGAATGCTGCCAGTACATATACTGGCTAAGGAAATGGAGAAAATGTACATGGCCCGAATAGCCACGGGAGACGCCGTCTCAATGGACGTCATCCGGTCGGAGAGAGCAACATCAATGGCAACTTGGCAGGAGAGATGGGACACCTCGAACAAGGGGAGATCACAAACTGATCTCCAGTCTGGAGCAATGGATCAGGAGACGGTGTGGCGAAATGAACTTCCACCCAACAGTTTTTCACTGGACAAGGCTGGTATAGGAAGTATCTCCATAGGTTCAGGCATGAGGACTCTCCAGAGTCCCCGAACTGCCCAAATATGGACGAAGACCCGGAGCTTGTGCTGTACCAAAGCTCGAGGTACAGAGAAGTTGTGGGCTCTTTACCTCCACTGTAGGGACTGGTAGCGTTCATGCTGGAAGGAGACAAGTGGAGAAATATAAGCTAGCTCATAATAGGCATCCAGAGGGATCTGAGACGATGCGAAAAGGAGCGACGACTAATGGATACTGCCTAAAATAGGCAACCCATCCCCGCGGGGAATGTGGTGTGTGAGTGGGGGGTGAGTTTAGTATCGTGCATACGACTGGCCCGGGCCATCAGTAACGAAGATTTTCACCTCCGTGCCGTAAGCAAAAAAAAAAAAAAAAACACACAGCCGTATGGCAAGCGGCCCACAGAATACTACCACAGTTGGTCATTGCTTGTCGTACGAGGCGACCGAAAAGATTCTGACTGCCATTAACCTGGCAATGGCCAGATCGATTACCTTCCTGGGCACTTAAAACAACTCGTGACCTCCGGCAGTGTCCAGGTATCCCCTGGGTAGGCAATGCACACCCGTGACGCACCTAGCTAATATGAGAAGTCGACTAAGACTAAGACCAGTAACGTCTTAGGTTGCAAAATCTGGAGAACTCTACACGACAAGACGACCCCTGGGCTGACGGCTGACAGTATTTTAGCGTCTCAGTAAGCGGAGAGAAATCTGGCCGAAATGACTGGTAGGTTAATGCTGTAACCGCACCCGTCCCGTTAAAACTTGGCAAATCTAGCACGCTCCTCGAATCGTCGCCATTTAGTTGGCAGTATAGGTTCAGATGTGATATTCCTGATTAACCCGGATCTGGCTCTGAACACTCGACATTATAAAGGCGGGTATCAACCCTCGCATGGCCTCACTGCTTTCGAAGACAACCATGAGATCTAAACGCGACTGTACAACGACCAAGGACAACGGCTTTGGAGTTGGGACCCTGTAATGTTTCATTTATATTTGATTTAAAAGTTTACTTGGGTTTTCAGAATGAGTTTATTCAAAGTAAAATATTGCGCTTAAGCTATGTATTCATGTATATACTTATGCTATTATTGGTTAACAGATACAAAGAGAGGGAGAGTGAGTAGCTTGCATATGCCTGTGTTAGTAGCATATATGTTGCTCATGGTATGCGCTCAGACGGAACGTGGGAAATGCAGCGTAAGCATAAACGGTCAGCTAGAGAGGCTAGTGAGCTACGCTGCGTAATATGAGCCAGAACCAATATATAAAGTGGCTCTGGGCTTGTTTAATGTATAATTGTTATTGTATGCGACAAAGTGTCGTATTCTTTATATTTGTATATAGGCTGTGCTTTTAATGAAATTAAATATTTTATTCAAAGTAAAATATTGCGCCTAACCTATGT
This sequence comes from Drosophila virilis, assembly GCF_030788295.1. Lineage (NCBI taxonomy): Eukaryota > Metazoa > Arthropoda > Insecta > Diptera > Drosophilidae > Drosophila > Drosophila virilis. The sequence continues at coordinate 94,307 of NW_027212852.1, forward strand.
ATTCATGTATATACTTATGCTATTATTGGTTAACAGATACAAAGAGAGGGAGAGTGAGTAGCTTGCATATGCCTGTGTTAGTAGCATATATGTTGCTCATGGTATGCGCTCAGACGGAACGTGGGAAATGCAGCGTAAGCATAAACGGTCAGCTAGAGAGGCTAGTGAGCTACGCTGCGTAATATGAGCCAGAGCCAATATAAAAAGTGGCTCTGGGCTTGTTTAATGTATAATTGTTATTGTATGCGACAATGTGTCGTATTCTTTATATTTGTATATGGGGTGTTCTTTTAATGAAATTAATTATTTTGTTCAAAAATTTTTTGTATCTAATTTTTTTTATTATAGAATAATAAAATGTAATAAAATGATAAATATATTATAAATATAAAAATTATAGAGAGTTATCAGTTGAGAGTGATTGACGTGTTTTCCTTGTGCTCCAAGAATTTTATATATTGTTGCGCTTTAATCCATCTTTTTATTTTAAAATTTTGCATTTTTCTGTGCTTTATTTAATAAACTTATAAACTATGCGAAGTGTTATCTGTTGTGCAGCGTAAGTCTGTTAAATTTATAAAACGCGGCGTCAGTTCCGTGTTGTTGTTATTGCCTGTTTTAATTCTTTGCTTTTGTTTGTGCGTGTTTTCGCTGCATACTTTCTGCTTGTGCATCGCGCTTTCGCAAATTTTTTCTATTGCTTTGCGCTCAAAACAATTTGTTTCTGTACGAATAATTATTTTTTGAGTGTTTACTTGCTCCATCTTGTGCACCGTTTTAGTTTTGCTCTGCGCTCTCGCAACTTGCATACGCATTTAATAATTATGTCGTGCTGTAAGAAAGCGTGCACGTTCAAGCAGGCTGACGATTCTGCACTGCCACAATTTGTTAATTGCTCGCTGTGTGAGAATATGATGCATGCTTAATGTGCAGGTCTCACTGGGCGTGATTTCGGCAAGATCGCTGCAATTGCCAAGGGCTGCGGTGGCTTGCGTTGGTCGTGCCCAGAATGCATCGACAAGCAAATTGATTTCTCCAATATATCTAGGTATGGTAATATGATTAAGAAATAGAAATTTGTATTCTATCCTTATGAACTGTTTTTTTTTTTATTTTTATTATTCATTATTATGACGTTATTTCTATCTCTTATTTCCGTAACTTTATACGGACCAGTATATTAATAATCTAACTTATGACCTGGTTCATTTCTTAAGAAATACAAATTTTTGGTCTATCCTTATGAACTGCTTTTTTTTTATTTTTATTATTCATTATTATGACGTAATTTCTATCTCTTATTTCCGTAACTTTATACGGACCAGTATATTAATAATCTAACAAGATCGCTGCATTTGGCAAGGGCTGCGGTGGCTTGCGTTGGTCGTGCCCAGAATGCATCGACAAGCAAATTGATTTCTCCAATATATCTAGGTATGGTAGTATGATTAAGAAATACAAATTTTTGGTCTATCCTTATGAACTGCTTTTTTTTTTATTTTTATTGTTCATTATTATGACGTTATTTCTATCTCTTATTTCCGTAACTTTATACGGACCAGTTTATTAATAATCTAACTTATGACCTGGTTCATTTCTTAAGAAATAAAAATTTTTGGTCTATCCTTATGAACTGCTTTTTTTTTATTTTTATTATTCATTATTATGACGTTATTTCTATCTCTTATTTCCGTAACTTTATACGGACCAGTATATTAACAATCTAACAAGATCGCTGCATTTGGCAGGGGCTGCGGTGGCTTGCGTTGGTCGTGCCCAGAATGCATCGACAAGCAAATTGATTTCTCCAATATATCTAGGTATGGTAGTATGATTAAGAAATAAAAATTTTTTGTCTATCCTTATGAACTGCTTTTTTTTATATTTTTATTATTCATTATTATGACTTTATTTCTATCTCTTATTTCCGTAACTTTATACGGACCAGTATATTAATAATCTAACTTATGACCTGGTTCATTTCTTAAGAAATAAAAATGTTTGGTCTATCCTTATGAACTGGTTTTTTTTTTTATTTTTATTATTCATTATTATGACGTTATTTCTATCTCTTATTTCCGTAACTTTATACGGACCAGTATATTAATAATCTAACTTATGACCTGGTTCATTTCTTAGTAGGACTTTATCACCTATTGATATATCTATTTTGTTTGTTTTGTGGTCATATACTATCTTATTCTGTTTCTTATGTTTTTCTATCATTATTCTAGCTCTTTTGTATGCTACTTCCAATCTATATTTACTTTCTTTAGCATAATCATCTATATTATATACGGGTTCTATATTATCTATAATATTAAAATGTTTTGGTAAATTATTTGTTCTACCAAATACTAGCTCATATGGACAATAAATGTGTGCCATTGAGGGGGTTGTGTTGAAACAAAAAACGATATATTGAAGCCATACGTCCCAATCAGTTTTATCTACCGATATATTTGAACGTATGTATTCATTGAAAGTTCTATGACTTCTTTCTATTGTTTCAACTGTCTGGTGGTGGTGTGCCGTAGATGTTATATTTTTAATTTTAAGGTATTTCCACAAATCATCTGTCTGGTTACGCAGCCAAAACAACTGGAGCGACCTCGCAACTGATAAGAGCAGCATCTTAATTTTATCTTATAATACTCGCTCTGCAAAGCAAGTGCCTAAATTTCGCTCTTAAGAATTCATTAACATAGAGCTGCCGCTCTTCGCTGTAACGATCGTTTTATTGCCCTAGCTTTACTTATGCGAAGGCCTCGATGCTGCGCATCGAATTTAGTTAAGTTCGTTCGCTTTATGCCTTTGGTACGTCCCAATCAGTTTTATCTACCGATATATTTGAACGTATGTATTCATTGAAAGTTCTATGACTTCTTTCTATTGTTTCAACTGTCTGGTGGTGGTGTGCCGTAGATGTTATATTTTTAATTTTAAGGTATTTCCACAAATCATCTGTCTGGTTACGCAGCCAAAACAACTGGAGCGACCTCGCAACTGATAAGAGCAGCATCTTAATTTTATCTTATAATACTCGCTCTGCAAAGCAAGTGCCTAAATTTCGCTCTTAAGAATTCATTAACATAGAGCTGCCGCTCTTCGCTGTAACGATCGTTTTATTGCCCTAGCTTTACTTATGCGATGGCCTCGATGCTGCGCATCGAATTTAGTTAAGTTCGTTCGCTTCATGCATTTGGTACTCATCGGCCACTTGCATTACTCAAAATTATAACTAATAATTGTTTCTTCGCTAAAATTGGCACGTTCTAATTTGGGTTCGCTTGCCTATATACCAACTATTGTTCTTAAATAATAAGCACAGACCAATTCGGGTCTGTCTGCTTTTCGTAACTTTGAGAAATATAAAACAATTTTGAACACAAAAAATAAATAGTTATTTATTTCTATTGAAAGCTATTGAAAAAGCTCAATAGCGCAACATTTGGTGACCCCGACGTGATCTTTATTTTTGTTGTAAGATTATTTGCTTTACATTAAAGCAATAATCGGTACCTATGTAAAAGCTATTGCCGTTGCTTCATTACATAGCTTGACACTTGCGTTCGCCGAAGTTCTTATTGGACAACTATTGTTTTTTGAACGGTTTGCATGTACTAGCGATCACCGTTGTTGTTACTCAGTTACTCAGCTAGTTTCGCACGCGCTTTCTATCGCGCTTCTAATGGCAACCGAAAATAATGCCTCTAGTGCAGTGCCCTCTGCAAACAGGGTGACCTTTCTGAAGCGCAAAGTCATTTCAATTTATGACAGTTTGCAAACACTTCGAAATGCTCTAACTAATTCGCCACTTAGTGCAATTGATGAGTGCGGTCTTAGTGTTAGGCTGAAGCAAATCGAGCGGCTTCAGACCTCATTTGATATTATTCACACTTGCCTCGAAGAACTAGACTTTGATGAAATCGGTAATCAATTGCGTGAGGACTTCGACGAGTTAGCAATTTCTATGGAAATTTCGGTTCGAAGTGAAATTGCGAAACGTGTCTCAATATTGCCCTGCTCAACATTTCGCGACCAATCTGTGCTGCCCTCGCAGACAGTTAGAGCTAAGGCACCACAGTACCCTCAATAAAGTTGCCTACGTTCAGTGGTGGTTACACAGAATGGGCCGACTTCTATTCTATGTTCACAACCGTCATAGAAAATCATCCTGATCTAGCAGATATCGAAAAGCTGCAGCATCTTCGATCGTGCCTGAAGGATACAGCGCTGGACGCTGAACGCGATTCGATCATTGGAAATAACAAACGATAATTATGCCATAGCACTTAATTTATTGGAGAAAAGGTTTAATAATAGACGTTTGGTTTTTCAGGCACACATACTTGAGATATTGGGGCTCAAGAGGGTGGCAGGTGGTAGGCCGTGTCGCTAAGGCAGTTATCCGACCAATTCAACGCACATTTTCTCGCGTTAAAGAGCATGGGCAACTCCGAACAAATCGCTGGATGCATCATTGTGCAGATTATTTTACAAAAGCTGGACCCAATATCACAAGCCAAATGGGAAGAAAGGCTAGAGGACTCGTCGTTCGATAATTTAAATAATCGTGGGAGCATATGGCTACGTTTCTGGAGCAGAGATGCCGAACAATGGGAACCGTAAATTTTGCTATGGCAAGCTATGCCCCTAGCCATCAGGTGGGAAAATCTAGAGCAATTAACACCAGTAGATCGTCATTTATCGCCACTAACCACGACGCCCCTGTCTGCGTCTTTTGTGACAGCTCGATTTGAAAATTTGACCCCTGCATTACGGCTTAGGGAGGCAAAACGAGTTGCATTGTACTTGAATTGCCTAAAGAAAGGTCATCAATTGCGATCATGCAGCTCTGGATGCTGTCGGACCTGCGGGGCGAAACATCACTCTCTGCTGCATTTAAACAATTCCGTATTTCCGTCTGGTCAGCTGACTGAGCCTGCAAATTCATCGCCGATAGCCCATGCCTCTTTCGCTAAGCCATCGCCATCTACCTCCACATCTCTTGTTGCCCAGTATTTCAGTAGTGATGTTGTCGTCTTGGCTACGGCTATGATCTTTGTAAGAAATCTCTCCGGCACTTTGATACCTTGTCGTGCCCTTTTGGATTCTGGTTCTCAGCCTCACCTTATAACGTCGCGTCTTGCTCAACAGCTTCAGCTAAAGAAGCACAAGTCCGCAGCCATTGTCTCTGGTCTAGGAGATTCCCGTTTTGAAACAGAAGGAAACACGGTCACTATCACAATACAGTTTCAAGTCTCTGAATACTCAACATGCCTTACAGCGCTCTGGTAGCACCTAACATAACTGATAGTCAACCGAGTTTTACCTTCAACACGACGAATTGGAACATTCCCGCTAACATAAAACTTGCAGATCCGTCTTTCTTTAAACCTCAACACGTGGACTTGCTACTTGGAGCTAGCCTGTTTTACGACCTTCTCAGCGTCTGCCAGATAAGGCTTCTCCCAGGACTACCGTGTCTTCAAAAAACACGGCTTGGTTGGGTAGTTTCTGGAGGCGGACCCCGCTTGAGTGGTTCTATGCTAATGGCAAAGAATACTGCGGGCAAACTTGAGTCAAGTTCTGAAGAACGTGCTGATGAATTGGTTCGAAGATTTTGGGAGGAAAGTACACCTACCACTTCAAAGGAAGAAAACATCTGTGAAGAACCTTTCGTAAAGACTCATATCAGATTGACTAGTGGCCAATATTCAGTTCGTTTACCCTTCAAGCGAAGTTTGGAATGTCTGGGGACTTCATACCAACAAGCCTTTCGTCGCTTCCTGACCCTGGAACGCAAACTACAAAATCGTCCAGATCTGAAGATTCAATATTCAAACTTTCTAAAGGAATATTTGGATCCTGGTCATATGTCGCCTGTTGCTCCAGAGTCTATAGGACTTTGCCAATACTTTCTTCTTCATCACTGTGTCTTTAAAGAAGACAGTTCAACGACAAAATTGCGAGTCGCTTTCGACGGCTCAGCATCTACCTCGTCAGGTTATTCATTAAATGATCTATTGATGGCTGGACCTGTTATTCAAAGCTCGCTGTTTCATATCCTTCTTCGCTTTCGTAATTTCCCAATCGCCCTAACAGGAGATATTGGAAAACTGTATCGCTGCGTACGCGTTTCAGCACCGGATGATTTTCTCCAATGCATTCTATGGCGAGACTCGCTAGAACAGGATATAAAGATTTTTAAGCTGGATACAGTAGCATACGGAACAAAGCCAGCTTCATTCCTCTCTATCTGTTCTATGCATCAGCTGTCTATGGATGAGGAAACTAATTTTCCAATTGGATCTCGGATTTTGCGGCGTGACTTCTACGTTGATGACCTCATTTCAGGGGGTGATTCAATTCAAGAAGCAAAGGAACTTCTTAATCAGACGGCTGGAATCTTGGCAAGTGGGGGCTTCAAGTTGCGAAAGTGGTGCTCAAACAATTCTGCTGTACTGAAAGGGATACCCGTAGAGGACAGAGAATCTTCCCTAAAGTTTGATGATGGTAGCGACATCACCAAAACTCTTGGACTCGCTTGAGACTCAGCGTCGGATCGATTGTTGTTTTCGTTTTCGTCCATTCAGCAGAGATCTAAGCCATCAAAAAGGTCAATACTATCGACCATAGCTCGCTTGTATGACCCGCTTGGACTCATAGGGCCGATAATTGCCAAGGCTAAAATCTTTATGCAGCAGATCTGGAAGGAGAAGCTTGGGTGGGACGAGAGCTTGCCATCATCACTGGCAACAGCTTGGCATGATCTTTGCTGCAGTTTTGAGAAGGCACAGTTTCTTAAATTTCCTCGGCTCGTGTCAATACCTGCAGCAGAGTTAGAAGCTCACGGTTTCTGCGACGCCAGCATCGAAGCATATGGGGCCTGTGTCTACGTCCTTTCTCGACGAACATCAGCCAGTTGTCAGCTGTTGTGTTCCAAATCGCGTGTAGCTCCTCTAAAAACAATCACAGTTCCAAAGCTAGAGCTCTGTGGTGCCGTCTTATTATCTAATCTCATGCGTGAGATATCTAAAATGAATCTGTTTGATGGAAAATTCTACTGTTGGTCGGATTCTTCTGTATGCCTTTCCTGAATAAGGACCGAGCCCTGGAAGCTCAATGTGTTTGTGGCTAATCGCGTCACAGCAGTTCAAGAGCTAACTAATGGCATGGAATGGCGTTACGTGCCTACTTCACTCAACCCAGCAGATATACTCTCGAGAGGATCTACGCCCAGTGAATTATATCAATCGTCACTGTGGTTCAACGGCCCAGAATTTCTAGTTAAAAACAAATTGGACTGGCCTGCTTCTTGCTTGTCAGAAAGGACAGAACTCGAACTTAAAAAAAGGGTCCTTATTGCGTCATCTCCCTTCGTTGATATAACTGTCACTTGTAAATACGTCAACTCATTTGATACAATGCAGTGTATATTCGGATATATTTATAAATTCATACACAGAAGCAGGCATCCTGGACTAACAGTGTCTGATATACAACATGGGACCCAACTCTTACTAAGGCTTGTCCAGAGAGCACACCTGTGGGAAGAGATCAAATCATTGCAATCGAGAAGAGTTGTTAAACCATCCAGCTGTATCGCATCACTTAACCCTTTTTTGGATGATTTCGGAATTCTGAGAGTTGATGGGCGCTTGAAAAACTCTTCGCTGGATTTCGACGCTCGCCATCCAATAATTCTCCCGTGTCAGCACCCCATCACAAACTCGGTCATCACACGGTTTCACAATCGGGACTTAAACGCTGGTCTACGGGCACTTCTTGCTCATATTCGGTTGCAGTATTGGCCGATTGGTGGAAGGAAGACCGTATCCAAGGTGGTTGGAAAATGTGTGAGATGCTTTCGTGCCAAGCCTCGATTAATAGAGCATATAATGGGTGATCTGCCCAAAGAACGTTTGACTGCTTGTCGAGCCTTTGAAGTCTCTGGTGTTGACTATTGTGGAACATTTTTCTATAAGCCAGACGTACGAAATAAAGCTCCAGTCAAATGTTACATGGCTGTCTTCGTATGCTTCGCGACTAAAGCGGTTCACCTGGAACTGGTCAAGATTCTGTCGACAGCTTCTTTCTTGAATGCGCTTAAGAGGTTTATATCGACTCGAGGCTGGCCATCTCAGATATGGTCGGATAACGCTACCAACTTTGTCGGCGCCAAAAACGAGCTTCTGGATCTCAAGCGTCTATTTACAAGTCGTAATCATATTGAGTCAGTGCATAATTGATGTGACGCGCCTTCAATTCAATCGTCTGGATGGTTGGCAACGCGTAACGTACCTCCAACATTTGTTTTGGTCTCGCTGGCGTGAAGAATACTTAACACTGCTTCAGCAGCGCTCCAAGTGGCGTACTCCGAAACCAAGCCAATGCGTCAACGACATAGTCCTCGTAAAGGATGAAAAGCTGCCGCCTCTAAGGTGGCCACTGGCGAGAATCACAGAGCTAATCGTGGGAAAGGATTAAGTCGCTCGAGTGGCCATTTTGCGCACCGCAACAGGGGAAACGAGGAGAGCTGCAAACAAGCTATGTCTATTGCCCATTAGGGAATCTGTTGAAAGCCCATGCCTTCCAACGGGGGGAGAATGTCTGGTTACGCAGCCAAAACAACTGGAGCGACCTCGCAACTGATAAAAGCATCATCTTAATTTTATCTTATAATACTTGCTCTGCAAAGCAAGTGCCTAAATTTCGCTCTTAAGAATTCATTAACATAGAGCTGCCGCTCTTCGCTGTAACGATCGTTTTATTGCCCTAGCTTTACTTATGCGAAGGCCTCGATGCTGCGCATCAAATTTAGTTAAGTTCGTTCGCTTCATGCATTTGGTACGCATCGGCCACTTGCATTACTCAAAATTATAACTAATAATTGTTTCTTCGCTAAAATTGGCACGTTCTAATTTGGGTTCGCTTGCCTATATACCAACTATTGTTCTTAAACAATAAGCACAGACCAATTCGGGTTTGTCTGCTTTTCGTAACTTTGAGAAATATAAAACAATTTTGAGCACAAAAAATAAATTGTTATTTATTTCTATATGTGAAAGCTATTGAAAAAGCTCAATAGCGCAACATCATCTATAATTGAATTCTTGTATTCTGTTCCCATGTCCGTAATTAACGTCTTCATTGGACCGAACTTCAGAATAAATGATTCTAAAATTGCTTAAGCGACTGTGTTCGCCTTCCTTTTTGGAAGTGGTATGGCAACTAAATATTTAGTTAAGTCACATATTAGAGTGATTTTGGTAGCGGACCAATAGTGTCCACTATCACTCTGTCGAACACATTTATAGGCGTATCAGTTATTATTAATGGGGTCTTATTATGCTTGGTTATTTTAGCTTTTTGGCATTTCTAACATTTTGGTATGTAAACAGTAATATTTCGAAATATAATGTCTTTTGACCTTGGCCAAGGTTTTTGCAATGACTGTATGACCTCCTTGCATTGGATCGTCATGGAATATAGACAGTATAGCTTCTTTCTCATCTTGTTTTTCTACAGGGGTCACCGGGTTGAGTAGCGCTACTCTTAATGTATTCAATATTTTATTGACCATTTGTTTGAAATTGGCGGCAGCGGCAAATGCCCCGTGTTTAGGAGCGCCCTGGCCAACAGAAAATGAAGTCGACACAGCTGAACCTCAACCACTGCAAGGCTGCTCAGGCCCTGCTGACACAATCAATACGGGAGAGAAATACGGACGTCGCAATAATCTGCGAGCCATACAAGCCTATCGCTGGAAGTGGCTGGGTGGCAAGTAAATGTGGAAAAGCGGCCATTTGGTCTCTCAAATCCCCGGTCCAGGAGGTCAGAGCAGCAAACGACGGATTCCTGAGAGCAAAAATTAATGGAATCACCGTCTACAGTTGTTACGCACCCCCAAGCAGGGAACTGCGTCAATTTCAGACCATGCAGGAAGAAATATCAGAATACGCTCGCGATAGAGCTCCTCTCGTCATAGCCGGAGACTTTAACGCCTGGGCCGTGGAATGGGGAAGCAAGGAAACTATTGCAAGAGGGACCATCCTGCTAGAAGAGTGCGCGGCACTCGACTTGGGCCTTGCAAACGACGGGCAGGAGCTCACGTACTGCAAAGCCGGTAGAGGCTCTATTATAGACCCTACCTTGCTCAGCAGCTCACTTTACAGGCTAACTACATGGAAAGTCAGTAATGAATTCACGGTGCATTTCGAGATGCACGGGAGAGGACGGAGAAAACAGCAGCCCAAAACAACAGGCCGCAAATGGGAGGACAACAACCTAGACGAGGAAACCTACACGGAATCCTTACGTCATGCTCAATGGACTTGGGCCACGGAGTTAGCAAACGACATCGCGCGACAGCTCATGGGAAACATTTCAGAAGAGGAGCACCTTGCTACTGGTGGAATGAGCAAATCAGCGACTTAAGGAAGGTCTGCCTGCGTGTTAGAAGGCGCTCTCAGCGTCAGGAGAAGCATTAAACGAAGCAAATCCAGCTTCCAGAAAAAATGCGGTGAAGCCGATGAGTTACCGCGTGGGGCACGGCATACAAGGTCGTCACGAAGAAGATCCGCAGCCAGGTGACCTGCCCTACCACACTTGTTACTATAGTTGAGACACATTTCCCCCAACACCCACGACTGGAAATAGCCAACCGCTCACTGAGCACGGAGCTAGTGTAGCAGATGTCGGCAGACGACGTGTTAGCGGCAAGCAAAAAACTAGGCGACAACAAGGCTCCAGGACCAGATGGGGTGCCAAACAAGGCGCCAAATTTAGCAATGCTAACGAAACCCAAAGTCTACGGTCGATGCAATTAAGCCGGTGGTAGATATTGCCACTAAAGCAATAGAGGGAACCAGATGGAGGTAGGGAGACAAGGAGTAAATCAGCAAGCTGGTCGCGTATACTGGAAGCCTTAGACCGTATAGGGATACCGTCCTCCATTTTCCGTATAATATCCAACTACCTGTCCGATCGGGTATTGAGTTATGATACGGATGACGGTGCTAGGAGTTACACAGGGATCCCACAGGGGTCGGTTATGTACGACGAGGTGCTCAGAGTGCGATTGCCCTAGGGATGCAGAATCATAGGATTCGCGGATGACCAGCACTAGAAGTGGTGGGCAAAGAAATAGAAGACGTGGATGCCGGATGCGTGGCGCTAGCCTGGAGCTGGCAGGCCACAAAACAGAGGCGGTGCTCATCACAAGCCGCAAAATAGTCGAGTTTTCTAGATTTCAGGTAGACAGCCTTAGTATCGAGCCAAAGGATTCAAATAAGTATCTGGGGGTCATGTTACACAACAGGCTTAGAAAGCAGCCAAAATGCAGACGGCCCTTTCGAGGATGCTACCCAACATAGGAGGACCTAAAGCAGGTAGACGCCTGCTCCTCGCGGGAGTTGTAGCCTCCGTGCTGCTATATGCTGCACCGATATGGGCTTCAGCGGTTGCAAGCCAGAAAGGCCTCCGATGGAAGATGTCAATCCCCTATAGGCAGGCTCAGCGCTCTGCGCACTATTTCTAGATTTCGGATGAGGCAGGCACAGTATTGGCAGGAATGCTGCCAGTAGATATACTGGCTAAGGAAACGGAGAAAATTTACATGGCCCGAATAGCCACGGGAGAGGCCGTCTCAATGGACGTCATCCGGTCGGAGAGAGCAACATCAATGGCAACTTGGCAGGAGATGGAACACGGCGAACAAGGGGAGATGGACACATAAACTGATCGCCAATCTGGAGCAATGGATTAGGAGACGGAGTGGCGAAATGAACTTCCACCTAACACAGCTTATCACTGGATACGGCGGGTATAGGAAGTATCTCCATAGGTTCAGACATGAGGACTCTCCAGAGTGGCCGAACTGCCCACTGGTCGAAGACCCAGAACACGTGCTGTACCAATGCTTGAGGTACAGAGAGGTAGTGGGCTCTGTACCTCCACAGGAGGGTCTGGTAGCGTTCATGCTGGAAGGGGAGGACAGTGAAGAAATGTAAGCCAGCTCATAATAGGCATCCAGAGGGATCAGAGACGAAGCGAAAAGGAGCGACAACTAATGGATACTGCCTAAAATAGGCAGCCTATCCCCGCGAAGTAATGCCTTGCGGTGAACCCGCGGGGAATGTGTGTGAGTGAGGTGTGAGTTTAGTACGTAGTCACGTACTACGTGACGGAGTCAGCAATCGTGCATACGTTTGGCCCGGGCCATCAGTAACTTTCGAAGATTTGGACCTCCGTGCCGTAAGCACAAAAAATAAAGGAAACACACACATACACACACACACACACACACACACACACACACACACATTGTTCACACACGCACACACACACACCCGCACATGCGCACACGCGCACAACGCGAGATTGTACGCGCGATTTGCGACTGCTCCGTGAAATAAAACAAATAAACCTGTGAAATTAAAGTAAAGTTAGTGCACGTGTGCAGGGAACCGAGACAGGCCTAAGACACCAAAAGGTGCGTGGTGGTACTCACTGCGAAGCCCGTGCAGACCATTCCTGGGGTGGCGTCTACAGTTCCACGATCCAGGCGAGGGGAGTGGAGGAGTCTACTTGGCGTGTTTGTGCGCTTTGTGAGTTTTACCACTCAATTGTATTAGCCGTCTCGCAAAGCTATTTGTGCAGTTGGTTGTATTCACTCTAACAGCTGTTAGTAGTGTTGGCTAGCGCTGTTCACAGTCAGCTGATATGCACTACAGAGCCAGCTGCCAAACTGCGTAGCGGAGATTCCAACCAGGTGATAAGCTGTAACTAGCAGAATGTACAGCATACTTCGGGCTTACGCTGTTCTTGCTAAGCATTTAAGCTTTGGAGAAAGAACAGGCAAAGAAGCCGATATCGGTGCTCACTACAGGCTTCAGGGCAAAAAAGGAGCAAAAGGTCGGGGAACAGACCAATTTCCAACCCCCCCGCCGCGGCGGTGCCCATAAAAACGGGGCTCTGGTGACCGAGTCGGAGCGGTATAGCTCCCAGCGGTTAATAGCCAGATGGAAACCGTTGGCCACCGAGGGACTTTGCTGTAGAGCCCTGATAGTTAGAGCAGGTGCCCAGAGTGAAAAATGGAGGATGAGCTGCATGCCTTTGCGCGCCGCTCTGCACTACAGCGATCACCGTCACTCCAGGCGGTCACGCCAGTGCAGCAAAGAGTGGCTGTGTCGTCGCCGGCAAAAGCGAGTGAAGAGCTGCCAAGAACGCTAAGAGGCACGATTGAGAAGATGGGCTTAGTCCTAAACGGCTTAACGGCGCTGTTCAGCGGACAACGCCACATTAACGGGCTAATGCGAGAGGAACTCGCGAGAGTAGAAAGCCTGCAGAAGGTGGCGCTCAAGCTCTGTGCGCCGGAAACGAAGTGCGACGAGGCGCAAACGACGCCGTCATTAGCCAGACGTGCGGAGCCGAACGTGCTAAAAACGCGCCCAACGAAGCTCGGGGGCCAAAAAGAGGCAAGCACGCCCAAATGGATGGGGGATGGCGTGCCAGAGCAGCGCAGAACTCCCTCCAAGAAGGCTAAACGCCAGGGTCAAAACCCAGCTAAGCAGGCGGTGCTCAGTGAACGGAAGTAAGCGGACGCAGAAGCGTCCGAGAGCCGACGCCATTACAGTCCACGGAGTGGGTGACTGCACATATGCCGATATGCTCAGGCTCGTGAAAAGCGACCCGGCGCTCAAGCACCTAAGTGGCGATGCGCATGGCATTCGCAAGACCGCGAAGGGCGATCTTCTGCTGCTCCTCAATAGGAAGCCGGAGCACTCCGCAGTTGGATGGGTTGTCTGCCGTATTCGTGCAATAGACCAAACAAAGCGATGCTGAATGCGCGTTGAGTGGCCGGTAGTCGATGCATATGCGCCATTGCTAGTCTTCTTTTTAATTAAGACGATTGGGGCGCTGTGCGGACTACGCGACAGCTCGATGGCACCTGGCAGGATCAGCTCATCTACCTGTTCGTCAATCACCCTAGGCATGGCCGGACTCTTCGGGGATTCTTCCTGTGCTCCGCGATATGCGAGACTCCCTGCAGCCCGTCGAAGAGTTCCGACTCCAGTTCCGACTCCAGGAACTCCCAAAGTTCCGGATCCAGATCCGCTGGCCACTCTGCCGCTTCGATTCTGGGCTCTCTTCGCGTGTCGTCGCCTCCACCACTCCAACCTCTGGCAGTCGCTCCTGAGCACCTGTGTCCGTATGGATTATAGCCATTGCTCCTAGTCCCTCCGTTATCTGGCACCTTTCCGTGCCGCCTCCATTTACCAGCGTAGACCTGTCGCTGAAAGTCTACCCTACCACTACGAAGTCAACTGACTGTTTGTAAGCCTGGAGGAGAAAATATGAATGATATTAAAAGGGAAATGTATATTTTTTTGTACTCTTTACTTACCTTGATAGGTTCTTAATCCAGGTATAATGAGATATCTTGCTCTTCCAAAAGCAATAGATTAATATTTTGCCCCCGGTGCTCTTTGGTTATATATAGTGGTCCAACAATTTCATTAATTTCTTCATCATAGCCAAAGACATTTATCCCCAAGTAAGTATTTTGTTGCTCAAACAATTTAATGTCTTTGAGCTTTAATGGAAATTCCATATTAGATCTCTCTCTTGGAATTCATCTATCTTTGAACTTATGATGTATAAGTGGCTTACAATTATTTCTTCTAAGTCAGAAGACTTAGTAGCCACACACATTTCAGTTTGATGGGATTTAATCATTATTTCAAAATCTTCGTCTTCAGTATTCTTATTATTTATTTTCAAAAATTCAGCGAAAAGTTCAAGGGTGATTTTATACGAGGTGTGCACCAATAAAACGTTTTCGATTGTTGGAAGTAATAAGCTTCCTGCTTCCAATAGAAACTTTTCAGGGGACATAATGTTATCCGAAACATTGCTAAATAAACAGTGTTAGTCCTGTTTTGGAATCCGAATGCCGCACGTTGAACAGAGCCATCCAACGGTGTGAAGGTCTTTTTTTTGTGCTTATTTGTCCGCAAATGTTGTGCCCAGTGATTATGACCCACCGTTACTCCACAAACTTTTTCACTTTAAAACTTTCAGATAACTAAATAAATTTTATTTAAAAATAATACTCACTTCACTTCAGTTTCCCCCAGCCACAGCTCGCTGATAACATAGCACATATCACACACATACACACACACATACACACACACACTCACACACACACACACACACACACACACACACACACACACACACGCACACACACACAACTGTACACATAGAGATTGTTTTCATAGAGTGCGGACCTGTGAAATTAAAGTGAAGTTAGTGCACGTGTGCAGGGAACCGAGACAGGCCTAAGACACCAAACGGTGCGTGGTGGGACTCACTGCGAAGCCCGTGCAGACCATTCCTGGGGTGTCGTCTACAGTTCCACGGTGGTGTCAAAACCCAGCGAAGCAGGCGGTGCTCACGCATCAAAAGACAGCCCCTGCAAACTCCAACTTAGCTGGCCATAGTGGCAACCCAGAGAGCTGGACAGCAGTGAACGGACGTAAGCGAACGCAGAAGCGTCCCAGAGCCGACGCCATTACAGTCCGCGGAGTGGGTGACTGCACATATGCCGATATGCTCAGGCTCGTGAAGAGCGACCAGGCCCTCAAGCACCTAAGTGGTGATGTGCATGGCATTCGCAAGATCGCGAAGGGCGATCTTCTTCTTCTGCTGCGCCTCAATAGGAAGCCGGAGCACTCTGCAGATGAGCTTCAAGAAGCTGTGGGAAAGGCATTGGGTGACCGGGCAGTAGTAAGAACGCTAACCGAAACGTCCCAGGTGGAGATCAAGGACCTGGATGAGCTGGCGACTAAGGAGGAAGTACTCGAAGCGATTAAAAGTGCCTTACAAGACGATTCCTTGTCGATTGAAACGATCAAATCGCTGCGACCAGCATTTGGCGGCCAGCAAAGGGCCACAGTTACTCTCCCAGCGCCAAAAGCCAGGACGCTTGTCGAGAAGGCCAAAGTGAGAATCGGATGGGTTGTCTGCCGTATTCGTGCAATAGACCACCCAAAGGGATGCTTTAAATGCCAGGGTTTTGGGCACATTGCGGCGAACTGCACAGCGGAGACGATATGAAAGGAGCATGCTTCAGATGCGGGGACACAGGTCACTAAGCAAAGAGCTGCTCCAAGCCACCAAAATGTTGCCTTTGCATACGGAAAGGAGAAAAATCAACGGACCACGCTACAGGAAACTTTAAGCTCTGCAGCTCTGCGAATTTACAGCTGCATTAGATGCATTAGTAGACGACGCAAGGGGGCGGAAGGTCATTATTGCTGGTGACTTCAACGCCTGGGCAGTGGAATGGGGCAGCCAAGCAACTAACGCAAGAGGTCGTGCCCTGTTGGAAAGCTACGCAGCCCTAGATATAGCCCTGCTAAACTTCGGCTCGGAAAATACCTTCACTCGAGGTGGTATCGGATCCATAATCGATCTTACCTTCACAAGCTCGTCACTTTTTAGCGCAACAAAATGGCAACTAAGCGACTTATACACCGCAAGCGACCACTCCGCAATAATATGCACGATTGGTGAAGGAACTGCAGCCAGCACTAGAAGCCTAAGTCGGAAAGCTTACCGCCTGGATACTTTCGACCCCGTGGCCGTTTCGAATGCAGCCCACTCGCTTGCCATTGCCGGCAACGCAGAGTGAAGAGCCTCCCAAATGGCATGCCAGCTATCGCGTGCCTGTGATGAGAGCATGCAAACCCGGAAAACGTTTCGGCGCCACCTTGTACCCACGTACTGGTGGAACGAAAATATTGCCGAAGCACGACGGAACTGCATCCAAGCAAGGAGGATATACCAGCGAGCCCGAAGTAGACCCAACTATGCCGAACAGCAGCTAAGGCATCAGAGTGCCAGAAAAATACTAAAAAAGTCCATAAGAGATAGCAAACGAGAATGTTTCCTGGAGCTATGCGACTCAGCCGAATATGATCCTTGGGGCAAGGCGTACAAAACTGTCGTTAAAACGCCGGCAAACAAGCGCAGCCTTCTGACGCAAGTGAGCTGAAGTTGATTGTGGAAACGCTATTCCCAATCAGACCCGACGTATTACACACGCAAGCCATACCATCGAGCCACGTAGCAGCCATGCCGTCTCTCATCGACGAAGTCTCAGTCGAAGAGGTGCTGACGATCGCCAGAAGCCTAAAGCCCAGTAAGGCACCGGGTCCGGACGGAATCCCCAACCGAGCACTGAAACTAGCCATGCCCTTGCAGCCCGCGCAGCTCGTGCAGCTTTTTAACATGTGCCTAATGGAGAGAACTTTCCCCAAAATATGGAAACTCCAAACGCAAGTTTTATTACCGAAGCCTGGGAAGCCGCCCGACGACACATGGAGTACGTGCACAAAAAAGCAGCAGAGTCCTGTCGAGCGCTATCCAGGATTATGCTGAACACACGGGGACCGAAACAGCAGAGACGCCGCCTCCTTATGACCGTAAACCGAGCGGTAATAATGTACGCGTCCCCCATCTGGAGCAGAGCTATGGCTGTTCCCAGCTACAGCCGGGGCGTAAACTCTATTTATCGCCTACGGGTCAGCTGCGCATTTCGGACGGTATCGGACGAACTGGCAACAGAAGCTGTAGTTTGCTATAGAGCCCACGATGGAAGCGACAAAGGAAACTCGATTCGCACTGAGGCAAGTATGCAGAGCGTAGCACGATGGCAAGCACGCTGGGATCGCGCATCTAAAGGACGCTGGACGCATAGGCTTATCCCAAACTTGGATGCTGCTCAGGCCCTGCTGACACAATCATTACGGAAGAGAAAAACGGACGATGCAATAATATGCGAGCCATACAAGCCTATCGCTGGAAGTGGCTGGGTGGCAAGTAAATGTGGAAAAGCGGCCATTTGGTCTCTCACCGGTCCAGGAGGTCAGAGCAGCAAACGACGGATTCGTGAGACCAAAAATTGATGGAATCACCGTCTACAGTTGTTACGCACCCCCAAGCAGGGAACTGCGTCAATTTCAGACCATGCTGGAAGAAATATCAGAATACGCTCGCGATAGAGCTCCTCTCGTCATAGCCGGAGACTTTAACGCCTGGGCCGTGGAATGGGGAAGCAAGGAAACTAACGCAAGAGGGACCACCCTGCTAGAAGAGTTCGCGGCGCTCGACTTGAGCCTTGCAAACGACGGGCAGGAGCTCACGTACTGCAAAGCCGGTAGAGGCTCTATTATAGACCTTACCCTGCTCAGCGGCTCACTTTATAGGCTAACTACATGGAAAGTCAGTAATGAACTCACATTCAGCGACCACCGAGCAGTGCATTTCGAGATCCACGGCAGACGACGGAGAAAACAGCAGCCCAGAACAACAGGCCCCAAATGGAAGGACAACAGCCTAGACGAGGAGACCTACACGGACTCCCTACGTCATGCTCAATGGACTTGGGCCACGAAGTTAGCAGACGACATGGCGCGGTAGCTCATGGGAAACATCTCGAACGCGTTCGACTTATCCATGCCCAGGAGGATGCTAAACAGAAGAGGAGCTCCTTGCTACTGGTGGAATGAGCAAATCAGCGACCTAAGGAAGGCCTGCCTGCGTGCTAGAAGGCGCTCTCAGCGTGTCCGAGGCCACCCAGACTTTGCATCTAGTCTGTAACTCCTGCGGACAGCCAAGCGAGACCTCAAGAGAAGCATTAACCCAGCTGCTTCCAAAAAATATGCGATGAGGCCGATGTTAACCCGTGGGGCACGGCATACAAGGTCGTCACGAAAAAGATCCGCAGCCAGGGAATAACCTAGGTGACCTGCCCTACCGCCCTTGCCACTATAGTTGAGACACTGTTCTCCCAACACCTACGACTGGAAGTAGCCAACCGCTCACTGAGCACGGAGCTAGTGCAGCAAGTGTTAGCAGATGACGTGTTAGCGGCAAGCAAAAAACTAGGCGACAAAAATTCTCCAGGACCAGATGGGGTGCCAAACGAGGCGCTAAAGTTAGCAATGCTAACAAAACCAGACGCCTTCGCCGAGACATATACTAGATGTCTACAGTACGGTGTATTCCCTAAGAGATGGAAGCGACAGAAACTCATCCTTCTACCGAAAGGGGACAAGCCAATAGAGGAACCCTCGGGATACAGGCCAGTCTGTCTACTGGACACGGCGGGAAAGGATTGGAAAGGATTGTGTACTGGAAAGGATTGTGTATGACCGACTAGTTAGTCTCGTCGGAGAGGAAGAGGCCTTGTCCAAACAGCAATATGGATTTTGCAAGGCAATGTCTACGGTCGATGCAATTAAGGCGGTGGTAGATATTGCCACTAAAGCAATAGAGGGAACCAGATAGAGGTGGGGAGACAATGAGAAACTCAGCAAGCTGGTCTCGTATACTGGAAGCCTTAGACCGTATAGGGATACCGTCCTCCATTTTCCGAAAAATATCCAACTACCTGTCCGATCAGGTATTGAGTTATGATACGGATGACGGTGCTAGGAGTTACACGGTCTCAGCAGGGGTCCCACGGGGGTCTGTCCTGGGACCACTCCTGTGGAACATAATGTATGACGAGGTGCTCAGAGTGCGATTGCCCCAGGGATGCAGAATCATAGGATCCGCGGATGTCCAGCTCTAGAAGTGGTGGGCAAAGAAATAGAAGACGTGGAAGCGGCTGCGAATACATCCATAAGGATCGTGGCCAGCTATATGCCAAGCCACAAAATAGTCGAGTTTGCTAGATTTCAGGTAGACAGCGTTAGTATTGAGTCAAAGGTTTCCATTAAGTATCTGGGGGTCATGTTAGACAAGAGGCTTAGCTTTTGACCGCACGTAGATTACGTTAGCCAGAAAGCAACCAAAATGCAGGCTGCCCTTTCGAGGATGCTACCCAATATAGGAGGATCTAAAGCAGGAAGACGCCTGCTCCTCACAAGAGTTGTAGCCTCCGTGCTGCTCTATGCTGCACCGATATGGACTTCAGCGGTTGCAAGACAGAATGGCCTCCGAAGAAAGATGTCAATCCCCTATATCCCCTATAGTGCTCTGCGCACCATTTCTGGATTTCAGACGGTGGCGGACGACGCAGCCACACTATTGGCAGGAATGCTGCTAGTAGATATACTGGCCAAGGAAATGGAGAAAATTTACATGTCCCGAATAGCCACGGGAGACGCTGTCAACAAGGGGAGACAATTTGGAGCAATGGACTAAAAGACGGAATGGGGAAATAAACTTCCATCTAACACCGTTTTTTACTGAACACGGCGGCTACAGGAAGTATTTCCATAGGTTCAGTAATGAGGACACTTCAGAGTGCCCGAACTGCCCAATCTGGAAGAAGACCCAGAACACGTGCTGTACCAATGCTCAAAGTACAAAGAGGCTCTGTAGGCTCTGTAGCTCCATCGGAGGGACTGGTAAGTTTATGCTGGAAGGAGACGACAACTGGAGAACTATAAGCCAGCTCATAATAGGCATCTAGAAGGAGAGACGATGCGAAAAGGAGCGACGAATTATGGAGACTGCCTATAATAGGCAACCCATCCCCGCGAAGTAATACTTTGCGGTGATCCCGCGGGGAATGTGGTGTGTGAGTGGGTGGTGAGTTTAGTTCGTAGGTGCTGACGGAGTCAGCCAATCGTGCATATGCAGAGAAGCTGCAGAGAGCAACTGAGGCTTTGATTTCTGTTTACATTAATGCATCGACGCAGGGGCTCTGGCTCTGGGCTGATCGATTGGGAATTGCTTATATAAAGTGGTCACCATCAGTGAAGCTGCTGTGGCGACTTAACCGAATTAATAATGGGATCTATTTCAAAAGAAGTTGCGTCGTATGTATGAGTCGAAATATTTTATAGCACTTCGATCCTTAAGAGTTGGATTGTGTTTACATTAGATTGGATTTCAGTACAGCGGATACAGGGCTTGCAGCCTCAACTTGTTTGAACTCGACATTATATTGGTGTGAATGGGGTGGTGACAAGGGCTTAGCTCGCGCGCGCCCACACACGCGAACACGCACACACACTAACACAATGAGAAGTGAAAGTGTGTTGCGTTCAGTTCCCCGCTCCCATTATTTCCTATCTCGTGCAGCGATGCCTACAAGAAATACAAAACGCGTAGGTACTGTGTAAACAACAACGCCAATACGAACCTGTTAGGGTACTCTGCCACGTGTCCGACGATTCCTCGGCTGTTGATATGGAGAGGGAGAAATCACTATCACACTACTCCAGCAAGAGGAAAATGTCTCCGACCATAGAAATACGGGATATACCGGGATGGTCAACCAGCGTCGACCTGCTAGGAGCCGTATTTGCCAAAATCGAAGACGACCCGCCTGCTGCAGCCTCACTGATGCTTATAAAAAGCATACCGCGGCACTCTGACGGCTACTATGCAACTGGACACACGGCCGCAAGATGCCGAAGTAAGCCTGGCGCTTCATTATGCATCAACTGTGGAGAAGCCAACCACCCGGCGAAGGAGTGCACCTGTAAACCAAAACGCGTTATTTGCTCTAGACACGAGACTGTGAACGCGGCACACAATACCCTTAGCAGGGCATGCCCGTGCTTTATTAAAAAAGTTAATTAAATCAAATTAATCCAAATTACCTTAAACCACTGCAGAGCGGCCCAGGACCTACTTGACGAAACAGCACGGGAAGAGATTGCTGACCTCGCCATCGTCAGTGAGCCATACCATCGCAAACGATGGCATCTGGATCGCGAGTAATGACGGTGGCGCAGCAACTTGGAGCTGCGATAGCTCACCGGGGCAAATTACCTGCAGGAAAGCAGCAACCGGATACACTAGAGTCAAGTGTAGCGGTCTTTAGGTGTATAACTGCTACGTTGCTCCCAGTGTAGAAATCAGCGAGTTCGACAATATGGTGGATAGCATAACGAACGGTGCAAGAACGCGTTCACTAGTAATCATAGCGGGCGACTTTAATGCGTGGACTTTGAATGGAGAGGCAGCAGGACAACTCAACGTCGGCGTCTTCTGCTAGACGCGTTCGCAGCCCTCAATGTGACGCTTCTCAACGTTGGCAACAGGCAAACATTCAACAAAGCAGGCTTAGGATCTATTATCGACTTGACCTTTAGCCTATGCCTGCCGCCACGCGCGGCCTGATGATGTCAGACTTATACACACAGTGACCACCAGGCGATAATAAGACACTTAGCCGTCCAGCCCAAGTTAGAATACTGCCAGCTAGGAACTTGGAGCCACGACTCGCTCTGCCCAGAAGCGCTGTTGATAATGGTCGAGAGCATGCAACTTCCGGCCAGTAAATGTGCCGACCACTGTGCAAACCATATAGGAAGAACAACGCAGCCATGCTTAGACGTAGAGCCAGAAGACGCTACCAACGCTACCAAACAGGAGAAACGATTGCCAGGAAATGCAGAAAGACTACAGAGCGAAGAAGGCCGCACTTAAGAAGGCCATCAAGGCCATCATCGCTGAAGCCGACGTGGTAATGGGAAGAATATGCAGGATGCTAATGCCCACAAGTGAGGTCTAACTAGAATCAAACGTCACCACGCTCTTCCCCTCGCAGCCACGTACACTGCAAGGTCGACGGTAAAGTTGACGGATTCGGAGTAGGACCTGCAGACCCTGCCCCGGATACAGCAGAAAAAAGCCCCAGGACCTTACGGGATTCCAACAAAAGCGCTGAAGCTAATAGTGGCCAAGCAACCAGCAGTTTATGCAGCGATATTCAATAAAGGCATGCACGATCGCCGCTTCCCTACAAGGTGGAAACGCCAGAGCCTGGTGTTGCTTCCAAAAAGCGACAAACCACCAGAGGACCCGTTTGCTTATAGGCCACTATGCATGCTCGACGTGGTTGGCAAACTGCTCGAGGGAATATTTTGTAACCGACTGCACGACAAATTAGAAGAACGGCAAGTGCTATCTGAGCATCAGTTCGGATTGGGGAAAAAACGTTTCGCTACCCAAGCTATCAGCCATGTGGTAGACATCGCCACACAAGCCATCGAGGGGACCCGTTGACAGAATGTTCCGAAAAACTACTGCCAGAGATCCGAGTACCTGGTAAGCCTGATTAGTAATAATTTCTCCAACCGGGTGTTTCTGTATGACGTCTCTACAGGACAGCGGCAGTACGCCATACAAGGCGGCCTATAACAATGGAAGAATGGTAAGAGAAGTGGAGAGCTACTACCAATGGACACGATTGCTGATCCCGTACATACGCCCTTGGGTGAGTAGAAAGCACGGTCAGACTTATTTTTATCTAGTTAATTACTGACAACACGGGTGCTTTACATCCTATCTATAAAGGTAATAAACATGAGAACATGGACCCGTTTTGAACACACTGTGCGCAGGCCATAGAAAACGCTGATCATGTCTTTTTCGTCAGTCCTTTCTCTGCTGAGCGGCAAGAGCTTAGTCAAACTATTGGGAAACCTTTTATTATCAACGACTTACGAGATATCCTACTAAGCTTGCAAAACAATTGGATTGCGTCGCGAATAGCAAATAATGCAATACATGGCTTTTGCGACGCATCTACATAAGATCTAAAATGTAAGCAGTTGTCCCATCGCATCTGCTGGGCTTCAAATCTAGCGTGGCACCTCATAAGATGCAAATGATCCCGAAGATTGAACAACAGGTTAGATGCAAATACTATTGCTGTACAGACTCAATTATATCGCAGCTTTGGTACGGCCGACCAACATTCCTACGCTCCAGCTGCTCGGAATGTGGACCCACTTATGTAATCTCCGCTGAAGATTTCTGTGTCGTAAGGAGGTAAGCGACAGCCGGTGGAAACATATGACGGAATGGCGGACGGTCTGTTTTGGGCGTTAGCAGTGCCGATTTACTCACTAAGATTAGCGGCGCATCTCTCATATACCGAGTAATAGTAGTCGTACTTGGACCGCATGACAGAAATTGTTCCCATTGAAACGGCTTCTGATATGGCTCGCACTTGATCCAGCCGTGTAATATTTTGGGCCTTTTTTTCGGAATACTTCTTGTACTAATGGTTGCCTTAGTGCGGCCGACTGCTGCTGTTGGAGTCGGAGAAGCTCTGGAGGTGCTTGCGGACGGAACTGCTAATTGGTGTTTTGTCTCATCCCCTTTCCCAGTTAGCACTAATATATTCGTTTGCGCTATGTAATAAATTATACGTTGAGAAATTGAAATGGAGTTTGTAATTATTTTTATTAATATTACAATGTTTTATGGTATAGTGTGTGTACTTAAAATGCGATTTGGATTTATTACATCTTGTTAGTTACTAAGTATATATGTATGCATGAACTTGGTGTATGCTTGTGTGTTGGACTAAGCATATGCATTAACAATATTAATTGGGAAATAATGTTGTGAAGCACCTTGTCGGATTTATTGTGAAAACGTAATTCCCCATTTTCGTTTGATAGTTAGGAAAAAGTATGAGTGTGTACCTATGTACATACAAAAATTTTAAATTAGAATTATTTTGTAGTTGGAAGTAATTTCCACAAAATTTAACTAAACTGATTTTAGTTTAGATATACATATGTATATTATATACATAAAAACTAACGGGTATAGCCTGGCCTTGCCCATGACACTTATGTTATAAAATCAATACTCTGGCGTAGAATTTCGCAAATCGCTGAAACCCGTATTCATTATATTCTTATATATAGCTTTGAAAATAAGTTTGATGCAAATCGGACACAGCTTAAAATGCTCAAAAAATTACTTTAAAACAAGTCTTAAATGATCTTTTATGTAGATCTATGCATATGAATTTGAAGGTTACAGGTCACCCACCAAATTTTTGACTCCCATTTCCACAAAGGAGGAGGTGGCGAAGTGAACGTGCCAACCAAACCATACCGTTCTCTCTATGTACATACCAACTACTCCGCTAGGTCACAGCCCCGTACTACTTATTCTAGCGGACAGTAGCCTTACGCCCCAGCTACACTAGCGGGCCTTGGCCACGCACCAGCTACACTAGCGGGTCTGGGCTACGCATCAACAACACCTGCCGCACTGCTTTAGAGCCCTAGCGCTTCACTATTCACCTCTTTGTTATCACTCGAGCTCCTTGCTAGACACGTCTACTGGCCCTGATCGTTCTCCAAGAAGTGCCTGCACGCTCGCTAGCGAGCCGTGCGCTTGCCTCGCCCGCTCAACTTTGCCGCGAGCTTTCGCAACTTCGCCTCGGAGCTTTCGCTCTTCGCCGCCGAATTGAAGTTGGTCTCGAAGGCGGTGTTGAGCAACTGATCAGCAACGCACGGTTGCTGCGACGGCCGGCGATTAAATTCAACGGCTACTTGCCCATAACTACGCACTTATTCTAATAATACACAGACTATGCGCTTAACGGCTCCTTGCCTTTTAATTTTACTTTAACTAGCATAGTTTTAATACCTCCGCACATTGCCTTAACTGTTCTTATTACTAATACAATATTTACATACCATACAATACTTATATCCTATAACTATAATTTTGAACTATGGGGAGGCCACCTTAGTGGCCGCCTCACACATTAAAGAACATGATACCGATAAAGCTTTTAAGTGCCTTAACAAAAGTGCGCCGATTAAAAACGACACAAAGTTAAAACTAAAATTCTTAAAGATTCTTACAACACCTACCGTCAACTTATTTTTGGAGCGAGCCCCTTCTTAAACCTTTTTGTTGACTTCGCCTGATAGTTACTTCAAGTGCATCATGTTGAATTCTTTAAATTGGGTACAGTAACATACTGGACCAAATCAGCGACATTTAAGTCCGTGCGCGCAATGCACCAGCTTACCTTTAATGAGATGCATTTCCAATTGGATCTGATGCCATCAAGCAGGGTTTTACGTTGACGATCTCATCAGGTGCCAACTCAGTTGCTGAAGCCAGAGAGAAAATTCGTCAGACGTCCGGAAACTTCAACTTTAACTTTAACCCTGCAGGCGATCAGTTTGTCTATTGTTCCCCGTTTTTATGATCCGCTACGACTTTTTGAACCAGTCATAACTAAGGGAAAGATATTTCTTCAACATCTTTTTAAGGACAAATTAAATTGTGGTGAAAGCTTGCCAATAGCACATTATATGACCTGGAGCGAGCTATGCACCAGTTTTCGCAATATTCGCCATGTATCTTTTCCCTGAGTAGTACTCTTCGAAGAAGCTGATGTTGAAATACATGGATTATGCGATGCCACCGTGGAGGCCTATGGAGCCTACAACTACGTGGTGGCCAGAAGTCTACTGGCCACAAGTCGTATCCTTTGCTCCAAGTCTCGAGTTGCGCTTTAAAAACATTGACTGTCCCAAAACTGGAATTATGTGCGAAGGTGTTGGGTAATCAGATGCATGAAGTCAAGCGCACAGGCATCTTTGTCAGCCAGTTGTATAGCTGGTGCTATTCGTCCGTTATCTTATCCTGGATAAGAAATGAGCCCATCAAATTTAACTTTTTCGTGGCAAATAGTTTGGATGCCATACAAGAACTAACTGCCAGTTCCGACGTGCAAAAAATCCAGCTGATACTCTTTTTAGAGGCACAGTTCCCGATATCCTAGCTCAATCAGAGATCTGGTTTTATGGCATCATGGACTCACTGTTACAGACATTCATCACGGCACTCGCATTCTACTTCGGGTTGTACAGATAGCCAACATATGGGATGACATCAAGGAGATTCATTCTTATGGAAATATGAAAAAATCCAGCTCCGTTTCATCTCTTGCACCATTTCTGAATGAAAGGGTTGCCAGCTTAGCAATTTGTCCTTGGACTATGATGCGCAACATCTCATCCCATACAGCATCGGCGTCATGCAATGACCTTCACCCACTTTAGAACGAGGCCTTTTTTCGTCGAGCTTATGCTAGCAAGTTTTCCAAAGGAGCGTCTGGAAGTCGTTCGAGTCTTCAGTTTAACTGGAACCGATTATTGCGGACTCTTATTCTATAAGTCGGAAGTTTGTACAAGGCCGTCCATCAAGTGCTACGTCAGCGTCTTTAGTCTACCTCCAAGCTGTCGGTGGCGAGCCGGCGACGGAAACACTGTTCCTGTGATTCATTCTCCAAGACACCTTGGAGTCGCGTGCTATCTATGCTGGGACTATCGGGATGACGAGGAAACTCCTGTTCCCGCCAACACCGTCGTTTCGGATTCCTGCGTTGAGGGCGAGTCGGCTATTCGGGTCTACCTCCAAGCTGTCGGTGGCGAGTCGGCGACGGAAACACTGTTCCTGTGATTAATTCTCAAAGTCACCTTGGAGTCGCGTGCTATCTACGCTGGGACTATCGCGATGACGAGGAAACTCCTGTTCCCGCCAACACCGTCGTTTCGGATTCCTGCGTTGAGGGCGAGTGCTCGCCTGTCTCGAGCGTTATGTGTTCCTCCTCGTCTGGTGGATTGGACACCTCGTCGGTCGCTGTTGGGACTGTCGTCCCAGGCGACACTGGCGAGGGTGATGCCGGCGGGGGTGCCGGGGGCTCTTCCGACCCCATAAAGTATATATATCCTTGATCAGCATCAATAGCCGAGTGGATCTAGCCCTGTCCGTCTGTCTGTGACAGGACTCAAAGGCTGCAGTCTAGTTAAACAAACTGCGAAGTGCACAATGACATAATGTGAAGTAAAAAAAAACATTAAAACATTGCAAAAATCAAAGTATGAATCGTTCAAGTCTCGGACACAATACGAAAAAATGCCATCGAATTTGTTGGCAGTGGAAAGTGTCCAAAGGCAGCTAAAGAATTGAAAAAAAAAAAAAAACGACAGCATCAGCAGCAACAACGAGAAAAGAAAAAAAACATTACATGCCTCCAAGATACGTCATCTACTGAGAATTAAATTAAATTTAATTAAACAACAAAAGCTGCAAATAACCAGTGGATTATTTATTTGACGCCACCCCCACAAACACGGGGAAATCGGCTATTCGGGTCTACCTTCAAGCAGTCGGTGGCAAGCCGGCGGCAGAAAAACTGTTCCTGAGATTTATTCTCCAAGTCACGTTTGAGTCGCGTGCTACCTCCGCTGGGGACGACGTGACTATCGGGATGACGAGTAAACTCCTGTTCCCGCCGACTCCGTCTACCGTCCGCTACCCCCCAGAGCCATAAATCAAGTTAATAACCTGTAACATATCCACCCTACCATTATCATAAATCAAAGGGTATAACAATCCGTTAATACATTGTAACACTTTGTCATAATAAATAAAAATATACAAACGCCCAAGGTACATCAAAGGACCGCTTAGAATTACATAAACATTCCAGCGCACAATACGATCCATCGCTTATACATAAGCCGATCGCGGCGCGGGGGATTGCTTAGCATGCACTTTGCTGCTCAACTGGTCAAACCATTCACAACATATGCATGCCTTCTGCATATATATGCATATACCAACATACTTATACATACATATAAACACTTAGATATAAGCCAACATATAAGAACAATTCTCAATAAAGTAACACAACAGAGCAGACGCTCCAATCTTAAACGGTCTGTGTTTGAACTCATTATTTTGAAGTTAATACATGGCGACCGTGACAGGACTCACAGGCTGCAGTCTAGTTGAACAAACTGCGAAGTGCATAATGACATAATGTCAAGTAAAAAAAACATTAAATCATTGCAAAAATCAAAGTGTAAATCGTTCAAGTTTCAGACACAATACGAAAAAATGGCCGTGAATTTTTTGGTGGTGGAAAGTGTTCAAAGGCAGCTAAAGAATTGAAAACAAAAAAAATAAAAACAGCAGCAGCAGCAACGAGAAAATAAAAGAAACATATTACATGCCTCCAAGATAAGTCATCTACTGTGAATTAAATTAAATTAAATTAAACAACAAAAGCTGCAAATAATTGATGGCAGAGGAGCCCAAGTTCGAAACAGCTGTTCCTATTGAACAAAGGGAAAATACATAGACAATACTGCCAACGTTGTAAACAACGTCAAGATAATTGATCAAACAGGCGATATAAAATGGTATAGCAACTACATGGTTAGTACGCTTTCAAAAGTAAGAAAATTCCACTAAAAGAATGGTATGGAACGAAATTAAGAAACATCGAAGCATTTCGTTACAAATTTGATAAATCTTATAAATGCATCAATAAAGATGCAGTTATAAAACCGGAAACTTTAAAAAACCATATAGAAATAAAAGGGAATACAATAATATAGTTACCTTAGTAAATAGATATGAAAATAAATTCACATCTGAGCGCAATAGTAAATGTTTAAGGGTAATAATAACCCTAAACACAAGATTGATTACTGTCACCAATGGGCGACATATTCAGATACACGTGCCAGAAATTCTAAATCAATTGGCGGAGTTTGATCCCGACCAATTTAAAGAATTAAACGAATAAATTCTTTGAATCTATTAGAAACCTTAAAAGGCACACATAAGCATAGGGCGTTACTACATACATTCCAACTTTTCCGCTAGGTCACAGCCCCGTACTACTTATTCTAGCGGGCAGTGGCCTCGCCCCAGCTACCCTAGCGGGCCTAGGCCACGCACCAGCTACACTAGCGGGCCTTGGCCACGCACCAGCTACACTTGCGGGCCTAAGCCTCGCGCCTCCTGTACGGCCGTGCCTTGGCCTCGCAGCAACCACACCAGCTCCTTAGGTTAGGGCGAACCTCGGATATCTCCGATGTTTAGTACAAAGGTGACCGCCCGAGGATATAAAAGTCAGCATTTCCTCTTCTCCACTTCATTGCTACTCTTATTTACCTATTAATTTAAGTTTTCTAAACTAAGGCCCCGCCGCACTGCTTTTGAGCCCTGACGCTCCTTGCTCAACATGTCTACTCAACATGATCGTTCTCCAAGAGAGGTGTACAGAAGTTTTGTTATAAAAGGATCGTTAAACTCTTTAGATTATTGTTTAATGAATCCAAGTACATCTTTTGCCTCATTAACAATGGTATCTATGTGAAGATTGAAACAGAGTTTAGAATCAAAAATAACGCCTAGATCCTTAACTGTTAGTATACGTTGCAAAGGGATATTGTCGATTGTATAACTGACAAGATAAGATGTAGTACGATTAAATGTCATAAACATACACTTTGAACAATTTAGATGCAATTGATTGGCCGAACACCAAAGTTGCATAGCGTTCAAATCGTCTTGTAGACGAGAATTATCTAGGGGGTTAGTGTATGATAGAAAAAGTTTGACATCGTCCGCATACATGAGTACACGGGCATGTGATATAACAGAGGGAAGATCATTTATAAAAAGTGTAAAGAGATGACTACCTTGAGGAACACCAGAAGTAACGTGAACCCTTTTAGAGGTAGTCAACCTCAGTATTACTCTTTGGGTCCTACCTTTTAAATAAGAATTAATCCAAAGTAAAAGGGAGAGAGGGAAACCTATTCGGTCAAGTTTAAAAAGTAAAATGTCATGGTGCACAGAGTCAAACGCCTTACTGAAGTCAGTGTAAATGACATCAGTTTGCATTTTCGAAAGGAAAGCATCATTTACCAAGGAAGTAAACTCAAGCAGATTGGTCGTAGTTGACCGATTCTTTACGAATCCATGTTGAACAGGGGAAACAACTGATTTGCAGAAATGCTGCAAATTCGAAATGATTATTTTTTCAAATAATTTAGGAATAGCAGACAGTTTTGCAATGCCCCTGTAATTTTGTATATCACTCTTCCCACCTTTCTTGTGAAGAGGAATGATATAAGATTCTTTCCAAAGAGATGGAAAGACAGAAGTTTTAAGGGATAGATTAAAAAGCTTTAGCAATGGATAAAAAAGGAAAGAACTACATTCCTTGAGTAGGCAACTAGGAATATTGTCCGGCCCAGGAGAGTAAGAAGATTTTAGAGAGTTTATAGCTAATAGGAGGGAGGAGTGAGGCATGACCGTAGATGCTGATGTTTTTCAATATTGGTCAAATACGGATACTTATCAGTAGCCGTGGTGAACATATTCGAGAAGTCAGTCCATTCTGTGTAGCCTCCACTTAACTCCGGCAATTATGGTTAAGGCATCATCGGCTAAGACGGAATTGAAAGTGGAGAAATGTGGAGTCTGCTGAATTTTGCTTCGATTTCCACGCTCGCGTTAAAGGGACACTCGTAGCCGACTAATGGTTGACTCAAAGCTTGACTGAAGATACTCTTCAGCGCTGGCCTGACTCACATCCAACAAACTATCATAGATTGTTTCAAATTTCGCCTGCAAATCAGATCCCATACATATGTAATCTTGCAGCTCGTAGTCATCAACATCGCGAAATCGCACAGGATCAAGTTCAGAGGACAATCTATTGACTTGATCACTTAAATTCTTAATCTTTACATTAAGAACTGCAGCCTGTGTTGCAACCGCTTGATTAACAAATGTCGCCCCATTTACATATGCACTTGCACCTTCATCAAACATTGTTAATGTAGCGCACAACAAAGTTCACACAGCCGAAGTAAGCAGAAGGTTGTAAGTAGGAAAAAAGTGATCTCAAGTGAAATTAAAAATAATCTTAATTTGCTATATTAATAAAGAAAATACAATAAATAGGAAAAAAGAAAGTAAGAAAATTGTTAATAAAGTAAAGCAATGTAAGTTAGATAAAGAGTGTTAAGTGGATAGGAGAAAGAGAAAAGTAATGGGAAATCACCGACACGGTGGGGGAAAATTTTTCAGCCTGTCCGGCTAGCTATGCCCCTGCTCATAGCTGGGAATGGTCAGCGACTTCCCGAAGGTATCCTGAAAGCAACGATTTTATTAGGGGTAGAGACAGTTCGGTAGAGAAAACGTGATGCAAATTATTATAATTTTTACATAGCACGCGAAAAGAATTGTGCATAGCGTAATCAGTTGTGCACGTGGATAGTAATAAGGGGCGATAATTTCTGGTTGGTCTAGCCGGAACAGAGAATTGAAGACGCCCTAGCAGAAAAGTAGAATCAATGTCGCCAATAATCAACTTATGTAGAAGGACAACACCGAGAATTGTCCTACGGTTGATTAACGACGGAAGGTTGAGAAGAAGCAGTCTGCTGGAGTAGGACGGCAACCGAAGATTAGGGTCCCAATTTAAACCTCGTAAGGCAAAAAGCAGAAATTGCTTCTGAACAGATCCAATACGATCCTGGCTGTTGATATACTGTGGAGACCAGATGCAAGAGCAGTATTCAAGGATAGGGCGAACAAGAGAGATGAACAGAAGTTTTGTTATAAAAGGATCGTTAAACTCTAGACCATCGTTTAATGAATCCAAGTACACCTTTTGCCTCATTAACAATGGTATCTATATGAAGATTGAAACAGAGTTTAGAATCAAAAATAACGCCTAGATCCTTAACTGTTAGTATACGCTGCAAAGGGATATTGTCGATTGTATAACTGACAAGATAAGGTGTAGTACGATTAAAAGTCATAAACATACACTTTGAACAATTTAGATGCAATTGATTGGCCGAACACCAAAGTTGCATAGCGTTCAAATCGTCTTGTAGACGAGAATGATGTAGGGGGTATGTGTATGATAGAAAAAGTTTGACATCGTCCGCATAAATGAGTACACGGGCATGTGATATAACAGAGGGAAGATCATTTATAAAAAGTGTAAAGAGTAAAGGTCCATGATGACTGCCTTGAGGAACACCAGAAGTAACGTGAACCCTTTTAGAGGTAGTCAACCTCAGTATTACTCTTTTGGTCCTACCTTTTAAATAAGAATTAATCCAAAGTAAAAGGGACAGAGGGAAACCTATTCGGTCAAGTTTAAAAAGTAAAATGTCATGGTGCACAGAGTCAAACGCCTTACTGAAGTCAGTGTAAATGACATCAGTTTGCATTTTCAAAAGGAAAGCATCATTTACCAAGGAAGTAAACTCAAGCAGATTGGTCGAAGTTGACCGATTCCTTACGAATCCATGTTGAACAGGGGAAACAACTGATTATTTTTTCAAATAATTTAGGAATAGCGGACTGTTTTGCAATGCCCCTGTAATTTTGTAAGTTTTTGGAAAAAAGTAGTAAATAGGTTAGCAGAATCAGTGTCATTGTTAGCTTTATTCATCCCAAGAGAAAAAGAAGATTTTGTGCAAATTGCCTTTTACAACGAGTTAGATAATTCGCATAGCATTGAGATAATGACCTATTTATGGTGTTGGGTGATTTTAATGGCCGAATGTCTTGGTCATTATTCACTGTCGAAAATTATCTAGTGCCCTCACCACAGCACGATTTTATAAATTGCATGATTGATCTATCGTTGTTTCAAATCAATTCAATTTCTAATCATTTTTTAACGATTTTTTTATTTCTTATGTGTTCAAGTCCCCTCCTTTTGTTCTTTCTGAGTATATATATCATCCCACCTTAGAGATTGCAATGCTCTACTGTAATCTCCTCACTTCGTGCTCATCGGCCAATAAGCCTCACCGTTGATTTCGTAAAGGAAGCTATTTATTGCTGAATCAGCTTATTTATGCAACCGATTGGCTCTCTTATATGTCTCGGTTGATATGAATACTGCTACTATTTGACGTTCACTACCGACGATGGAAGCTCAGCATCGCGGCCGACGCACTAGCAGGGCATCCTCTAGAGGCCTGTCAGCAAGCAGTAGTGGCCAAGTCACAATACAAATAAGTCGCAATTATGCGTGCTATAATCGCCGTAGAACCAAACAATCTCTCAGACTACACAGCAGAGAATAGCCAGTTATATAGGCATTTGGACCAACTGTCGGACGACGAGGCCTGCAATGCCCCTGTACTTTTGTATATCAGACTTCCCACCTTACTTGTGAAGAGGAATGATATAAGAATTTTTCCAAAGAGATGGAAAGACAAAAGTTTCAAGGGATAGATTAATTAGCAATGGATAAAGAAGGGAAGAACTACAATCCTTGAGTAGACAACTAGGAATATTGTCCGGCCCAGGAGAGTAAGAAGATTTTAGAGAGTTTATAGCTAATAGGAGAGAGGAGTGTGAAATAATGGGGAAGGTATAGAACTGGCGGAAGAAATAGTATAAGGGTAAGAATAAGTATTAGGACAGACTGAAGGGTAAGTTGATAGGAAAAAATTAGAAAAGAGGTTAGCAGAATCAGTGTTGCTAGCTTTATCCATCCCAAAAGAAAAAGAAGATGGCAAACTTGAAGATTTACGCTTTAAGTTTAAAAAAATTATAAAACTGTCTCGGATTTTGGGCAAAGTGCCCTTTACAACGAGTCAGATAATTCTCATAGCATTGAGAATTAAGAAGAAATAAGTTCGACTTGGCTATGGAATATTTAGCCAAGTCTGTACACGAACCAGACTTATAAACTTTTTAAAATATTTGGATTTTACATTTTATAGATGTGAAAATTTTGGAGTAAACCAGGGTGGTTTTGAAAAAGTAGTCGAAGGTGTATATACTTCTATCAGCTCGACTCTGCAACTATCCTACGTTGTATGTATAAGAAGGTATTGACTTAGGAATACACACATCAAAGAGGGAGTTTAGGGTGATATAAAAACGAGAAAGAAGGGCTATCTTCGGCACGCCAAAGATCTAATACTCTTGCAGACCCAACCTTTTCATAATGCTCATAGTGCTTTGCCCCTATCTAAGAAGTACCGGGAAAATAGTATATCCGAGTTTGGTCAAGATATCTTGATAATCCAAATGTTTTTTCATACGACTTAATTTTCGACTGATCGTTCCTATGGCAGCTATATGATATAGTGGTCCGATCTTAATAGGATTTTGCATATATATGAGCAGCATAGTAAAACTAATAAATGCCGAGTTTGGTCAAGATATCTTGAAAAACAAAATGTTTTTTCATCCAAAAACCTAAATTTCGACCGATCATTCCCATGGCAGCTATATGATATAGCGGTCCAATATTAATAAAATTTTGCACATATATGAAGTAAAACTAATAAATGTCGAGTTTGGTCAAGATACCTTGAAAAACAAAATGTTTTTTCATACAAAAACTTAGTTTTCGACCGATCGATCCTATGGCAGTTATATGATATAGTGGTCCGATCTTAATAGGATTTTGCATATATATGAAGAGTAAAGTAAAACTAATAAATGCCGAGTTTGGTCAAGATATCTTGATAAACAAAATGTTTTTTCATACAAAAGCTTAATTTTCGACCGATCGTTCCTATGGCAGCTATATGATACAGTGGGCCGATCTTAATAGGATTTTGCATATATATGAGGAGTAAAGTAAAACTAATAAATGCCGAGTTTGGTCAAGATATCTTGATAAACAAAATGTTTTTTCATACAAAAATTTAATTTTCGACCGATCTTTCCTATGGCAGCTATATGATATAGTGGTCCGATCCAGCTGGTTTTCACATATGTGCTGCGTGCAACAGAAAGACGGAGTTCTGCAAAGAATCAGACAGACGGATAGACGGACATGGCTATATCGAC
This sequence comes from Drosophila virilis, assembly GCF_030788295.1. NCBI lineage: Eukaryota > Metazoa > Arthropoda > Insecta > Diptera > Drosophilidae > Drosophila > Drosophila virilis. Next base: position 129,770 of record NW_027212852.1, read on the forward strand.
TCGGCTGTTGATGCTGATTAACAATAAATATACTTTATGGGGTCGGAGATGTCTCCTTCTATGCTTTACACATTTCACGACAAAATTATAATACCCTCTGCAAGGGTATACAAATTAATGGCTGTATTCATATCAACTAAGTCATATAAGAAACCAACCAATCGGTTGCATAAATAAGCTGATTCAGCAAAGAATAATTCCCTTTGCAAATGCAACAGCGGGGCTTATTGGCTGATGAGCACGAAATGAAAGGATTACAATTTAGCATTGCAATCTCTAGAGTAGGATGATAGACATCCTCAGGAAGAGATAAAGGAGGGGACCTAGACACATTAGAAATAAGGTAGTCGTTAACAAATACAAGGTCAAGTGTTCTATTCAAATGATTAGAAATTGAATTGATTTGAAACAACGAAAGATCAAGCAGGCAGTCTATAAGATCGTGCTGTGCTGAGGGCACTAGATAATTTTCAGCAGTGAATAATGACCAGGAAATGTTCGGCAAATTGAAATCACCCAACACCATTAATAGGTCATTATCACGCACGTGTGAAGAAACTTCTTTAATACAAGTAATATGTTTCATATAAACTTGAATATCAGGAGAAGGTGGAGCATGTGACATAGATACAAGAGCAGTATTCAAGGATAGGGCTAGCAAGAGAGATGCACAGAAGTTTTGTTATAAAAGGATCGTTAAACTCTTGAGACCATCGTTCAATGAATCCAAGTACACCTTTTGCCTCATTAACAATGGTATCTATGTGAAGATTGAATAGAGTTTGGAATCAAAAATAACGCCTAGATCCTTAACTGTTAGTATACGTTGCAAATGGATATTGTCGATTGTATATCTGACAAGATAAGGTGTAGTACGATTCAATGTGTTAAACATACACTTTGAATAATTTAGATGCAATTGATTGGCCGAACACCAAAGTTGCATAGCGTTCAAATCGTCTTGTAGACGAGAATGATCTAGGGGGTTAGTGTATGATAGAAAAAGTTTGACATCGTCCGCATACATGAGTACACGGGCATGTGATATAACAGAGGAGAGATCATTTATAAAAAGAGTAAAGAGTAAAGGTACAAGATGACTACCTTGAGGAACACCAAAAGTAACGTGAACAAGTTTTGAGGTAGTCAGCCTCAGTATTACACTTTGGGTCCTACCTTTTAAATAAGAATTAATCCAAAGCAAAAGAGACAGAGGGAAACCTATTCGGTCAATTTTAAAAAGTAAAATGTCATGATGCACATAGTCAAACGGCTTACTGAAGTCAGCGTAAATGACAACATTTGCATTTTCAAAAGGAAAGCATCATTTACCAAGGAAGTATACTCAAGCAGATTGGTCGAAGTTGACCGATTCCTTACGAATCCATGTTGAACAGGGGAAACAACTGATTATTTTTTCAAATAATTTAGGAATAGCGGACTGTTTTGCAATGCCCCTGTAATTTTGTAAGTTTTTGGAAAAAAGTAGTAAATAGGTTAGCAGAATCAGTGTCATTGTTAGCTTTATTCATCCCAAGAGAAAAAGAAGATTTTGTGCAAATTGCCTTTTACAACGAGTTAGATAATTCGCATAGCATTGAGATAATGACCTATTTATGGTGTTGGGTGATTTTAATTGCCGAATCTCTTGGTCATTATTCACTGTCGAAAATTATCTAGTGCCCTCACCACAGCACGATTTTATAAATTGCATGATTGATCTTTCGTTGTTTCAAATCAATTCAATTTCTAATCATTTTTTAACGTTTTTTTTATTTCTTATGTGTTCAAGTCCCCTCCTTTTGTTCTTTCTGAGTATATATATCATCCCACCTTAGAGATTGCAATGCTCTACTGTAATCTCCTCACTTCGTGCTCATCGGCCAATAAGCCTCACCGTTGATTTCGTAAAGGAAGCTATTTATTGCTGAATCAGCTTATTTATGCAACCGATTGGCTCTCTTATATGTCTCGGTTGATATGAATACTGCTACTATTTGACGTTCACTACCGACGATGGAAGCTCAGCATCGCGGCCGACGCTCTAGCAGGGCATCCTCTAGAGGCCTGTCAGCAAGCAGTAGTGGACAAGTCACAATACAAATAAGTCGCAATTATGCGTGCTATAATCGCCGTAGAACCAAACAATCTCTCAGACTACACAGCAGAGAATAGCCAGTTATATAGGCATTTGGACCAACTCTCGGACGACGAGGCCTGCAATGCCCCTGTACTTTTGTATATCAGACTTCCCACCTTACTTGTGAAGAGGAATGATATAAGCATTTTTCCAAAGAGATGGAAAGACAAAAGTTTCAAGGGATAGATTAAAAAGCTTTAGCAATGGATAAAGAAGGGAAGAACTACAATCCTTGAGTAGACAACTAGGAATATTGTCCGGCCCAGGAGAGTAAGAAGATTTTAAAGAGTTTATAGCTAATAGGAGAGAGGAGTGCGAAATAATGGGGAAGGTATAGAACTGTATAAGGGTAAGAATAAGTATTAGGACAGACTGAAGGGTAAGTTGATAGGAAAAAATTAGAAAAGACGTTAGCAGAATCAGTGTTGCTAGCTTTATCCATCCCAAGAGAAAAAGAAGATGGCAAACTTGAAGATTTACGCTTAAAGTTTAAAAAAATTATAAAACTGTCTCGGATTTTGGGCAAAGTGCCTTTTACAACGAGTTAGATAATTCTCATAGCATTGAGAATTATGAAGAAATAAGTTCGACTTGGCTATGGAATATTTAGCCAAGTCTGTACACGAACCAGACTTATAAACTTTTTAAAATATTTGGATTTTACATTTTATAGATGTGAAAATTTTGGAGTAAACCAGGGTGGTTTTGAAAAAGTAGTCGAAGGTGTATATACTTCTATCAGCTCGACTCTGCAACTATCCTACGTTGTATGTATAAGAAGGTATTGACTTAGGAATACACACATCTAAGAGGGAGTTTAGGGTGATATAAAAACGAGAAAGAAGGGCTATCTTCGGCACGCCAAAGATCTAATACTCTTGCAGACCCAACCTTTTCATAATGCTCATAGTGCTTTGCCCCTATCTAAGAAGTACCGGGAAAATGGTATATCCGAGTTTGGTCAAGATATCTTAATAATCAAAATGTTTTTTCATACGACTTAATTTTCGACTGATCGTTCCTATGGCAGCTATATGATATAGTGGTCCGATCTTAATAGGATTTTGCATATATATGAGCAGCATAGTAAAACTAATAAATGCCGAGTTTGGTCAAGATATCTTGATAAACAAAATGTTTTTTCATACAAAAACTTAATTTTCGACCGATCTTTCCTATGGCAGCTATATGATATAGTGGTCCGATCGAGCTGGTTTTCACATATGTGCTGCGTGCAACAGAAAGACGGAGTTCTGCAAAGAATCAGACAGACGGATAGACGGACATGGCTATATCGACTCGGCTGTTGATGCTGATTAACAATAAATATACTTTATGGGGTCGGAGATGTCTCCTTCTATGCGTTACACATTTCACGACAAAATTATAATACCCTCTGCAAGGGTATACAAATTAATGGCTGTATTCATATCAACTAAGTCATATAAGAAACCAACCAATCGGTTGCATAAATAAGCTGATTCAGCAAAGAATAATTCCCTTTGCAAATGCAACAGCGGGGCTTATTGGCTGATGAGCACGAAATGAAAGGATTACAATTTAGCATTGCAATCTCTAGAGTAGGATGATAGACATCCTCAGGAAGAGATAAAGGAGGGGACCTAGACACATTAGAAATAAGGTAGTCGTTAACAAATACAAGGTCAAGTGTTCTATTCAAATGATTAGAAATTGAATTGATTTGAAACAACGAAAGATCAAGCAGGCAGTCTATAAGATCGTGCTGTGCTGAGGGCACTAGATAATTTTCAGCAGTGAATAATGACCAGGAAATGTTCGGCAAATTGAAATCACCCAACACCATTAATAGGTCATTATCACGCACGTGTGAAGAAACTTCTTTAATACAAGTAATATGTTTCATATAAACTTGAATATCAGGAAAGGTGGAGCATGTGACATAGATGTTCCGTGTAGGAAAAGACACCTTAACTGAGACAATCTCAGCGTCAGTAGGCGTACTAAAACAGAATAGTTCAGACTGAAGAGTGGCTTTAACGGAAATTAACACCCCACCACCTCGAGTCGGCCGATCATTTCTATACAAAATAAAGTTATTCGGTAAAATCTCAAAATCAGATTTGGTTGAGTTTAACCATGTATCTGAAAATGCTAAATTCTTTAAATCTCAGCAAGTCGACATGTTGATCGGAGCCAGTCTGTTTTTCGATCTGCTCTGACTTGGCCAGATCAAACTAGCTGCTGGACTGCCGATACTGCAAAAGACTCGCTTTGGTTGGGTCGCGACTGGAAGTGCTCCACACGAAGGAAAGTCATCGCTTGTGGCCAGGCGATTTTTGATGAATGCAGATCTGCTTGTAGACTCGCATCTGCAGACGAATGCACAAATTGATATATTGACATTCTGATAATAAATAAGGATTTGGTCAGGAGATGAAGCTAGAATTTCGGGGCAGAAATGGTACCCTGTATTGAAGGCACTGGAAGGGTGACAGGCTGGTTACACTTAAGGCTTGAACTCGTGAACAATCATGTGTGGAGGCCAAAATTTGGGATCACAAATGATTGGAAACATATCATGTGAAACATTTATTTTGAATGATGATATTTCACGAGGGGTGGAGAAATTAAATTTAGTTATTGACACGCTCGCAGAAGATTTGCTAGCAATATAGGCTGCCAATGACGCAGAAGTGGTGTCCGACGAAAGTCGAGACACAGAAACTTGCCTACGAGGGGCAACTACCGTTCGCATCTGAATCGGATGTCGCGAGTTGAGTCGCGTGTGTTGCGTGTTGTGTTTGATGGCTCAGCGACTACTGATTTTCTTTTAATGATGTAGTGATGGCGGGACCAATCATTCAACCTGTTATTTCACATTCTGATTCGCTTCCGCACATATCCTGTTACTCTGACAGCTGAAATTTGCAAAATGTATCGCTGTGTACGAGTGACTTCGCCTGATAGTTACTTCAAGTGCATCCTGTGGATACAGTAACATACGGGGCCAAGTCAGCGACATTTCATCCGTGCGCGCAATGCACCAGGTGGCCTTTAGTGAGATGCATTTCCAATTGGATCGGATGCCATCAAGCAGGAGTTTTACGTTGACGATTTCATGTCCGGAGCCAACTCAGTTGCTGAAGCCAGAGAGAAAATTCGTCACACAGCCGGGATTTTGTCTCATGGAAACTAAGCATCGAAAGCTTCCCCAATAATTTTTCAATGGAATAGCCTATGAAGATAGGGGATTTCCTCTAGGCCCTTGGTATGGGATCCAGCGATCGACCAGTTGTTATTTTCCTGCAGGCCATCAGTTCTCTCTATTGTTGCCCGTTTTTATTATCCGCGTGGACTTTTTGGACCAGTCATAAGTAAGGTAAAGATATTTCAACATTTTTTTTAATGTCATATTAAATTTGGATGAAAGCTTGCCAATTGCACATGATACTACCTGGAGAGAGCTATGCAGCAGTTTTCGCAACATTCGCCATGTATCGTTTCCCAGAGGTACTCTTCAAAGAAGCTGAAGGAGCGATACCAAGGTGGAGGCCTATGGAGCCTGCGTCTACATGGTGGCCAGAAGTCTACTAGCCACATGTCGTATTCTTTGCTCCATTAAAAACATTGACTGTCTTAAAATTGGAATTATGTTGAGCGAAGCTGTTGGGTAATCTGATGCATGAAGTCAAGCGCACTGGCATCCTTGTCAACCAGTTTTATTGATGGTGCAATTCGTTCGTTGTCCTATCCTGGATAAGAAATGAGCCCTTCAAATTAAACGTTTTCCTGGCAAATCGTTTGGCTGCCATACAAGAACTAACTGCCAGTATATAGTGACGATATCTTCCGACGGACTGAAATCCAGCTGACCTTGTTTTTAGAGGCACAGTTCCCGAGCTATGGTTTTATGGTCCACCGTATCTATTAAATGATTGCGTAAATTGGCCGGTTTCCTGTCTGCCTAATACTCCAACCATTGAATTGAGGAAAAGAGTAGTAAACAAGTACACTAACTCATTTGGCTCCATACAGCGTACATTCGGCTTAGTGTACAAATTTATGAAACGTATAAGGCATCATGGACTCACTGTTGCAGTCATTCATCACGGCACTCGCATTCTTCTTCGGGTTTAACAGGTAGCCAACATGTGGGATGACGTCAGAGATTCATTCTTATGGAAATGGGAAAAAATCCAGCTCCGTTGCATCTCTTGCACCATTTTTGAATGAAGGTGACCTCCTCAATGTGGGTTGCCGGATTTGTAATTTGTCCTTGGACCTTAATGCGCAACATCCCATTATACTGCCTCGGCGTCACGCACGCCTTACTAACAGTCTCTAAAGCAGTCAGTAGTTGTATGAGGTGCTTCAGAACAAGGCCTATTTTCGTCGAGCTTCTGATAGCAAGTTTTCCAAGGGAGCGTCTGGAAGTCCTTCGAGTCTTCAGTGTAACTGGAATCGATTATTGCGGACCTTTATTCTATACGCCGGAAGTTCCAACAAGGCCGTCCATAAAGTGCTACGTCAGCGTCTTCAGTTTCTTTACCAGCATGGCCATGAAACCACATTTACAACTACATTTGCAACTTCAGTTGGATGGAAGGTTGGTTGATTTGAAACGTCTCTTGCTAAATATTTACTTATTTCTTGGCTTAGGTTCTAAGTTTCTATAAAAACTTTAGTATCTTAACAGCTCAATTTCGCAGAAAGTACTATACTGTACTATTGCATATGTATAAACAACCACAAATATAAATTCTGAGTCCCAGTCGTCAAACCAAGTGGTCACATTCCGAGCCGCTCTGTATACTTCGGTCGGTTAACGGAAAGTACAAGTGTCAGCATAGTTGTCATATGCGGACCTCATATAAACATGAACTCAAGTGCATATCCCCTTGCGCTCCAGCCTAATCGAGCATAGCTTAATACCTAAGAACACATAACCGTCTCTCCGCTGCCTCTTCGCTGGTGTCAGCGCAGCTGCGAGACTTAGCCTCCTTTAGCTCCTAAGATATATTTCTAAAATCAGACACATGCACGGGACACTAGGTAATGGAGAGAGGTTAGGTAGAACACCGGTTAATAATGAGTCTTTATTAATTTGGCTCAGTTAACCTTATTTTTATTCACATCCGCTTACTACGTACTACTCTACACTATTTCACTAAGCCAAAACCCTGCCGCGCCATTTGGAGCCCTAGCGCGTCACTGCATATTCGAAGTCTCCCTTTTCTCTTTCTCTCGCTGACACAAGTACTAACCTCGGGGATCAATAGAAAAGTGCCGGCTCGCGCGCTAGCGATCTGTGCCCTTGCCTCGGCCGCTTAACTTTGCCGCGAACTTTCGCAACTTCGCTTCGGAGATTTCGCTCTCCGCCGCCGAATCGAAGCTGCGCTCTCGCAAGGAAGTGCTGAACAGCCGAGCACTTATTGTAGTAATATGCGGTTATCGGCTCCTTGCCTTTTAATGTTAACTTAAATTAATTATAATATCGGCGGCTTCTTGCCTATTACAAACCTACTATCTTGGCGGCTTCTACCCTCTTACAAATCTACTGCCGTATTCTAATACAATTAATGCTTATGAATTAGGAATCGATCAAAAAATACTGCCAATGGCTCCTTTCCATGACCTTAACGATGCAAGTGTCGGCTTCTCACTTCGAGCAGATGACGGTTACCTTACCCCTAGCATTTAACGTAACGTTGTATAGCCGTTCTCGGCGGATCCTCGTCTCTGCTTTGTTGTACACCATGTCGGTTGACAGGGATGTTCCTTGGGGAAACACCCGCCGTCCACAGGGGATGAAGGTCTCTTTGTTACGTTTTGAAAGGGCTCTTTCGGTGTGGGGTTTCTAGACCTCGGCAGCGGCGCTGCCTTTCGATCTCTGGTCCGGCACGCGTAGCTGCGGTTCTCCAATCGTCTCGGGTTCCGGGCGATACTTCTTGGGGATCGGTACCGGCGTCCCTCGACGCTGGCTTGTCGTTGGCTTCCACTTCGACGGCGCTTACCCCGGCGGCCGTTTGTCGACGGTGGTGGTTCCACCAGTGCCTTCTCCTGGGGTACACCACCCCCCTCGACGATCATTGGCACATAGTGTTCATGCCAGTTCATTGCTAGTCTGAACACAGCATTGAGTGAGCCTCACTCAGTGTAAGGCCCACCGCTATTGAGACTCGGGCCCTTATCGATCCATGTTGTTCAGGAAGCCACATAAATGCAACTATGACAAAGGCTTATGGCCTTTCCGTCACAAGCATTGGAGGAGTGTCCACAGCCGTGCTACGCTCGAGGCAACTCATATGTCTCGAGAGGTGGTCTTAATGGCTGACCCGCAACTCATGTTCATGCCAGTTCATTGCTGGTCTGAACATAGCATTGACATAACCTTGGGCCTCACTCAGTGTAAGAGAATAACTCAGTGAGACAGACTCACTCACTGAGAGAGACTCACTCATTAATACGATCCCAACTAAGATCAGCACTCTCCTTATAGTCTCCTTTCCACCTCCACAACTCCAACCAAAAATAGGTAAACTTACTTCAAATTATTTTTCTAATTATGTGAAATTACAAAAACCACTGGTTTCCTTCCATCATAACCAGTGGATTATTTATTTGACGCCACCCCCACAAACACGGGGAAATCGGCTATTCGGGTCTACCTTCAAGCAGTCGGTGGCAAGCCGGCGGCAGAAAAACTGTTCCTGAGATTTATTCTCCAAGTCACGTTTGAGTCGCGTGCTACCTCCGCTGGGGACGACGTGACTATCGGGATGACCAGTAAACTCCTGTTCCCGCCGACTCCGTCTACCGTCCGCTACCCCCCAGAGCTATAAATCAAGTTAATAACCTGTGAAATATCCACCCTACCATTATCATAAATCAAAGGGTATAACAATCCGTTAAAACATTGTAACACTTTGTCATAATAAATAAAAATATACAAACGCCCAAGGTACATCAAAGGACCGCTTATAATTACATAAACATTCCAGCGCACAATACGATCCATCGCTTATACATAAGCCGATCGCGGCGCGGGGGATTGCTTAGCATGCACTTTGCTGCTCAACTGGTCAAACCATACACAACATATGCATGCCTTCTGCATATATATGCATATACCAACATACTTATACATACATATAAACACTTAGATATAAGCCAACATATAAGAACAATTCTCAATAAAGTAACACAACAGAGCAGACGCTCCAATCTTAAACGGTCTGTGTTTGAACTCATTATTTTGAAATTAATACATGGCGACCGTGACAGGACTCACAGGCTGCAGTCTAGTTGAACAAACTGCGAAGTGCATAATGACATAATGTCAAGTAAAAAAAACATTAAATCATTGCAAAAATCAAAGTGTGAATCGTTCAAGTTTCAGACACAACACGAAAAAATGGCCGTGAATTTTTTGGTGGTGGAAAGTGTTCAAAGGCAGCTAAAGAATTGAAAAAAAAAAAATAACAACAGCAGCAGCAGCAACGAGAAAATAAAAGAAACATATTACATGCCTCCAAGATAAGTCATCTACTGTGAATTAAATTAAATTAAATTAAACAACAAAAGCTGCAAATAATTGATGGCAGAGAAGCCCAAGGTTGAAGCAGCTATTCCTATTAAACACAGGGAAAACACATAGACAATACTGCCAACGTTGTAAATAACGTCAGGATAATTGATCACACCGGCGATATAAATTGTTGGGGATCCTGTTATTATCACGATAGTGTCAGTTTTATAATTTCTGCTTACATAATAAAATTATTAAAAAAAGATACACGAGTGGGGCAAAAAACTTAGATAAGATCTAAAAATGAATAAGGATAAAATATATCACGTTTACGAAAGCTTTCCAAACTTACGCATTAATGCGATTAGAGTTTCACATTCCCATAGCGAATACGTATCAGTATATCAGTTCGAGACTGATTATATAGAAGCTTTCGGCGGAATCTGTAGCCCACTTATACACTACGATAAAGCAGAAAAGACAATGGTACTTTCAACACTACCATATGTCAGGGTCTAATTACCAAAAAAAAATACCCATATTGTTAGGTATAGCAACTACATAATTAGTACGCTTTCAAAAGTAAGAAAATTTCAGTAAAAGAATGGTATGAAACGAAATTAAGAAACATCGACGCATTTCGTTACAAATTTGATATATCTTACAAATCCATCAATAAAGATGCAGTTAAAAAACCGGAAACTTTAAAAAACCATATAGAAATATAAGTAAGGGAATACAATAATATAGTTACCTTAGTAAATAGATATGAAAATAAATTCACATCTGAGTTCAATAGTAAATGTTTGAGGGTAATAAAAACCTAAACACAAGATTGATTACTGTCACCAATGGGCGACATATTCAGATACACGTGCCAGAAAGTCTAAATCAATTGGCGGAGTTTGATCCCGACCAATTAAAAGAATTAAACGAATCAATTCTCTTAGGATCCTTAAAAGGCACACATGAGCTAACGCCCTATATACATACCAACTTCTCCGCTAGGTCTCAGCCCCGTACTACCTATTCTAGCGGGCCTTGGCCACGCACCAGCTACACTAGCGGGCCTTGGCCACACACCAGCTACACTTGCGGGCCTTGGCCTCGCACCAACAACAGTAGCGGGCTGTGGCCTCGCTAGCGAGCCGTGCGTTTGCCTCGGCCGCTCAACTTCGCCGCGAGGTTTCGCAACTTCGCCTCGGAGCTTTCGCTCTTCGCCGCCGAATTGAAGTTGGTCTCGAAGGCGGTGTTGAGCAACTGATCAGCAACGCACGGTTGCTGCGACGGCCGGCGATTAAATTCAACGGCTACTTGCCCATAACTACGCACTTATTCTAATAATACACAGACTATGCGCTTAACGGCTCCTTGCCTTTTAATTTTACTTTAACTAGCATAGTTTTAATACCTCGGCACATTGCCTTAACTGTTTTTATTACTAATACAATATTTACATACCATACAATACTTATATCCTATAACTATAATTTTGAACTATGGGGAGGCCACCTTAGTGGCCGCCTCACACATTAAAGAACATGATACCGATAAAGCTTTTAAGTGCCTTAACAAAAGTGCGCCGATTAAAAACGACACAAAGTTAAAACTAAAATTCTTAAAGATTCTTACAACACCTACCGTCAACTTATTTTTGGAGCGAGCCCCTTCTTAAACCTTTTTGTTGACTTCGCCTGATAGTTACTTCAAGTGCATCATGTTGAATTCTTTAAATTGGGTACAGTAACATACTGGACCAAATCAGCGACATTTAAGTCCGTGCGCGCAATGCACCAGCTTACCTTTAATGAGATGCATTTCCAATTGGATCTGATGCCATCAAGCAGGGTTTTACGTTGACGATCTCATCAGGTGCCAACTCAGTTGCTGAAGCCAGAGAGAAAATTCGTCAGACGTCCGGAAACTTCAACTTTAACTTTAACCCTGCAGGCGATCAGTTTGTCTATTGTTCCCCGTTTTTATGATCCGCTTCGACTTTTTGGACCAGTCATAACTAAGGGAAAGATATTTCTTCAACATCTTTTTAAGGACAAATTAAATTGTGGTGAAAGCTTGCCAATAGCACATTATATGACCTGGAGCGAGCTATGCACCAGTTTTCGCAATATTCGCCATGTATCTTTTCCCTGAGTAGTACTCTTCGAAGAAGCTGATGTTGAAATACATGGATTATGCGATGCCACCGTGGAGGCCATCGAATTTGTTGGCAGTGGAAAGTGTCCAAAGGCAGCTAAAGAATTTTAAAAAAAACGACAGCATCAGCAGCAACAACGAGAAAAGAAAAAATACATTACAGGCCTCCAAGATACGTCATCTACTGAGAATTAAATTAAATTTAATTAAACAACAAAAGCTGACAGTTTCGAGTAAAGAACATTCCAAAAATTATAATAAGCCAGCACTGACGTGCATGAACTTTTTCTCTAAAGCTTATTGCTGGTTTTAATAATTGCGTGCCGTCATTCTTTCTTACTTTAATCGCCAAAAAGTACAGTCGCATTATATTAATATAAAATAATATAGCTGTTTTACACGAAGAAATGATAAACCCACCTGCATCGGCAAGCAAGCTGGAAGTCTAACTCTTGAAAGGAAAGTAACCATATACATAATGCGTTCGCGGGCGCTAAAGCCTTACGGACGAAATAAATGGAAGGAGTTAAGGAACCTTTTCATGAGTGAGCCTGAACACAGCCTGATTGCCAACGAATTGCTGGCGCTGGGAATTGGCATTTTATTCGGCTACGATTGCCACATTTTGGTAGCCTATGGAAAGCCGCTGTGAAGTCATTTTTACCGCCTCGTCGATATACTCTTCTTTTATTTCATGATCTTGGAACCCTTATTTGCCAAGCATATGCCAAGTTAAATTCAAGACCTCTCTGTCCCATTTCAGAAAACCAAGCACCTTGGTGGTACTTAAGCCTGGCCACTCTGGGGCAAGTCAAACGCTTCTATTGACGAGCTCAACTTGACTCATCTGAACATCGATCTTAATTGCTGGCAACATATTAGATATCTTCTGCAGGAGCGTGGAAAGTGTCGCTATCACAAAGATCGCCGTTCTTCCTATTGATAACATTTCGGTTAAAAGCCTTCCATTTCCAAAAGGGGCAACATGTTTGCAGCAGAACGTCAATTAATTTAGTAAATGAATAATATCATGTTACACTGAACTGACATTGTCACTTAAAAAGACTTAAATATTCTTAAAATTTACATCACCAATCATCCATGTACTTCACCATTACTATTCATTTTAAACAGCAGCTTATAATACACGCACAAACTAAAACTCGGGTCTTATCTGGTTTTAAAAAATTAATAGTAAAAATTAAATAGATAAAACATTAAATAGATTGAAACGCATATATTATAAAAAGATACAAAGTCGTTGTGAGCTAAGCGAGATGCGGCTTCATACTGAAGGTTCGACTTTCGTGGCCTGCGTTCGGCTTCCACTTTCAGCATTCTTCGTCGCCTGGAAACAACGCTATCTGGAAACATCATCGCTTGGTATGGATCCACACACAACATACACCTAGCGTTGTGTACAACACCAGACACCAGATGTCCCTCTGGATGAGTTGGATCGGCGTTTTTGGCACGTTGAAAGCTTGGAAGAGCCTACAGTAATGGCCACCAAAGTAATCCCACCAAAGTGGGAGTGCAAGTAACATTTTGCCAATAATGTCCCGCTTACCATCCGAATATGCAGTGCGGTTGGCGTGAAGCGGAGTGCACAGCTTTTAGGAGAGTCTAATGAGCAGGCTTATCGTTGATTTCTTCGTCTTGGGTCCGAATTCGCATCTGAATGAGCAGTGCTCGGCATTCATCAAAGAGTTTTTGAATCTAAATCACATATCGCCAGTTAGCCAAGAGTAGATTGGCTGCGTTTTGTTGTATGTTGTGTTTGATAACTGAGCGACTACTGATTTTGGACTTTCTCTTAATAATGTACTGATAGCGGGACCAATCATTCAACCTAAGTTGTTTCACTTTCTGCAACTGACATTTGCAAAATGAATCGCTGCGTACGAGTGACTTCGCCTGATAGTTACTTTAAGTGCATCCTGTGGAATTCTTTAAATTGGGTACAGTGACATACTGGACCAAATCAGCGACATTTAAGTCCGTGCGCGCAATGCACCAGCTTACCTTTAATGAGATGCATTTCCAATTGGATCTGATGCCATCAAGCAGGAAATTCAACCTAAAGCTGCATTCAGAAATATGTTAATTTTTCATGCATGAAGTGACATTCTTAGGTCACAAATGCACTGACAAAGGAGTATTGCCAGATGTCCCTCATGATGCGGACAGCGCGAGACGATTTGTAGCATTCTGCAATTATTATCATCGATTTATAAGAAAGTTCGCCGATTATTCACGGCACATAACTAGATTATAAGGTGCGTAATCCATCTGGACCATCTAAATTAAACTTTTTCTCATCCGAAAAAATAACCTTTTTAAGAAAAAAATATTTAAAAATCTTATGTTGCATGTGTTGCATCTGCATGTTGCATGCAACATTACAAGACAACGATTCCTTACCAAGTCCCAGCACGTATCAAGGTTTTTAAAAGCGAATTCAAGTCGTGCTGCCTTGTGGTGATTTTTGAGAGTTGGCTGCTTCTTCATTACTCCTCGCACTATAGGTTTGGATGTTTTTAAAGTACGCCAAACGCACATTGGTGACACTGGAATGCTGGTGTATGCAGCAAGTTGACGACACGACAAGGTCGAATTACTTGCTTTTTTCAAAATTTGACGCTTGTTACGGCCAGACAGTTTGGATTTTCTTCCAGCATTATTATTTCTGCCGTATCCTTCCTCATTTTGTAAAAAATTATTGATTACGCAGCATGTTCGACCAATTAATTTCCCAATTTGGTTAATTAATAAGCCAGAGGCTTTAAAAGCGAGAATTTTCCCTTTTTCCTCTTCAGTCAAACGCGTTCCTCGTGGCATTTCAATGATTTTTTAAATAAAATTGATAAAATTCAAAACTACAAATCAAACAAGTTGATACGCACGCCTAAAAATCAGATTTTCGATTGTTTCGTATAATTTCGTTACAATAAAATTTCAGCAAAACAACGGCTATTAGAAGCAAACCTAACGGGACATTTCCAGCATAGGCTAAATATAGAATGTAACGGTTCTCTATTGCACATTATGCTTTGAATTCTCATTTTATTCCATCGTGCGAGTTGATTTAACAACATTTTCGATTTGTCGAGTGTTTGAAGTAATATTTTGATAGTTTCGTATAATTTCGTTACGAACCTTACATAAATAATGTTCCTTTTATTCAAAACCATTCGTCAAGTGAAAAAGCTAGTAAAAAAGCTTGCGCAGCGGTCGAACTCATAACAGTGACGGAATTCAGCTCCCAATAGCATATGCATCTCGTTCATTTACAAAAGGGAAAAGCAATAAGAACACAACAGAACAAGATATAGCGGCAATTCATTGGGCAATTACCCATCTTAGAGCAAATATTTATGGCAAACACTTTACTCTTAAAACGGATCATAGACCATTGACATATTTTTTTTCTATGAATAATCCCAGTTCGAAATTAACTTGCATGCGGCTAGAGCTAAAGGGGAGAGATAATTTCGTAGCAGACGCACTTGCGTGTATAAATATAAAATAGCTCAAAGATATGCTACATAAAGTCCTGAAAGTCACTACCAGGCGACAAAGTAGACAAAATAAAAACTGTACAGTAGAGAATTATGAACTTCTGCCAAGGCAGTCATAAAAATGTATCAAAGCCCAACGTACATGAAGTCACTACAAATGATGAAGTACGAACAGTAGTTATCTTGCGCATAACAGAATCTAAATATTTATTTTACCATGGACATCAAATTATCGGAAGAATTGAAGTTTGCGATTTATATACTAATAGAATCCTCGACTTAGGTTTCCATAGATTCTTTTAAAAATACGGGCAATAAAATATAAAAATCTTTAAGAGAAGCGCTACTCCAGCCGATAACCCAAATAATCGATGAAAAAGAAATACAACAAATACTGTCTACATACCATGTCGACCCAATTCAAGGAGGTCATAGCGGCATAACAAGAACGTTACGAAAGTCATATAACAGAGGACGTACGTATATGTCAACAATGCCAAATGTCTAAAACAAAGAAACACCTGTGAATGCTTTCGATGTAGTGATAGCGTACAGTTGACCCGCTATCTAAATCGGAAAATGGCAATGCATACATAGTCACATTTATATGCTACCTTACAAAATATTTGGTAGCCATTCCAATAAAAAGCAATAAATAATGTCGCAAAAGCAATATTCGACAATTTCATACTCAAGTTTGGTCCAAGGAAGACGTTCATCTCGGACATCGGACCAGAGTTTAAAAACCAGATTGTAACTGATTAATGCAAGTATATGAAGATCAAGAATCACACGTCTACTGCATATCAGCATCAAAAATTAGCGACAATGGAACGAAGTCATCGAACATTTAATGAATACATTCGTTCATACATCTCTGCAGACAAAACTGACTGGGATGTCTGTATTCAATATTTCACTGAAAGGCTTATAGGAAATTAGCATATGATGAAAAAACAATAAATTTTCAATCAAAAGTAGGAGCTAAAGTACTTGTAAGAATCGAAAATGGGCACAAAGATTTGCTCATGTCCAAGATTCTTGATAATCGTCCGTCCTCCTTCTTTATTGGCTTGCTGCTTTTTCTCTCCTGATGCTTAACTCGATACTTCTTCGCTTAGTTATCGATTCGCTGTGAATGGCAATGGGTTGAGATTGCCAGACGGTTACACAAGGATAAGCTAAAGAAATATATTCAATGAAACATTTCATAAAAATAGACTCTATTTTCATCAACCTGAAAAAAAGAATTTTTTTTTTGTTTTATTTCTTTTAAGAAAGTTAAAATAAAAATTTGTCAATGAACACAAGTGTTTTAAGAACAAGAGCTTCTAGTCGGGAGCTCCCGACTCGGGAGCAAAAAAACAGGATATCGATATCAATTTTTATCGATTGCTTGGAAACTCACTAAGTTATCGATTATCGGAAACAAACTAGACCTGCGCGGGCACTAGGAGTAACTACATCTAAAATTTCAAGTCTCTAGGTCATAGGTTCTGAGATCCTTGTGTTCATACATACGGGACAGTTGGACAGACAGACAGACAGACAGACAGACAGACAGACAGGCGGACATGACTAGATCGACTCGGCTATTGGTGCTGCTGATCAAGAATATATATACTTTATGGGGTCGGAGATGCTTCCATTTGATTTTGCACAGATACAATATACCCTTATATCCATTTTTGATGGGTTCAGGGTATAAAAAGAAATAAAACCACTTTCAATACATAAATTTATAATTAATAAATTAATCTATTTTTAAGATATACAATATATTAACAATAACACTAAATGACTACATGTATTACGTCATTACTTTAAAAAGGGAGGCGTGCATATCTACCTTACCATTATCATAAATCAAAAGGTATAACAATCCGTTAATACATTGTGATACTTTGTGATAATAAATACAAATATACAAATGCCCTAAGTTCATTAAAAGACTGCTAAGAATTATATAAACATTCCAGCGCACAAGCAATACGATCCATCGCTTATACATTAGCCGATCACGGCGCACGATGAACTCCGTCGCTACGCACTGGCTCATCTGCCTGCGTAACTGCCAACACCGGCTGTGCTCAAGCCTTCTTATCCGCTCGACCACCTAGTCACCGTACAAAAGACATTTCTGCGGTGTATTTCACGCCACATAACATCGACCAGAGCCGTGCGAAATGTACGTGTCACATGCAGAGGAATGGGCATAGCCACCTGCGTGTGCATCACGTATATGTGTGTGATTTAATTTCTTAGTTATTAATGCACAATCTGTCTGCGCAATATACACCACTTGCTAAGGTCAGCACAAATAGTACACCATATAATTTGAAGGTTTCCCAACACTCCCACGAAGCACTCCTTCGCTACGCACTGGCTCATCTACCTGCGTAACTGCCAACACCGGCTCTGCTCCAGCCTTCTTATCTATTATTTCTGCTGTGTATTTCACGCCTTGCTTAAAGAAGAATTAGATTCTTATTTGTATAATAAGACATGGACTTTAGTAGACCAAGCTCAAGGTAGAAACAAAGTTGATTGCAAGTAGAATTTTACCTTTTAAAGTGATGAAAATGGCAATCCAATTATAGATATAAAGCCAGGCTTATAGCACACAGGAGTATCTTATATAAGTTAACAACAAATAAATTCATACAGTCCCAACAAGAAGCATTGCAACACCTCATAAGAAGTGCAGCAAAATGCTGACTTGGTGTCTTTGCTATTTCCTCCACGCGCCGACCGGCAACCGCTGAAAATTCCAAGAATTGCCCAACGAGCCAACAACATCAACAGCGACGCCGCTGCCAACGCCGCTGCCGCTAAGCCGCAGGTTACTAGGGCTAGAATTGATTTAAGTTTATTTAGTTGCATATTAACATCCAATTAAGGAAGTCCTGCTTCCCTAAAAATTCTATTTTTTTTCTTCGTTTAGTAAACCTTTGAATTAACTGGCGCCCGAGCAGGGACCAGCTTGTGTTACAGTAGAACAAAACGTTCCTATGTACGCGTTTGTCGGTTATACGCGAAAATAAAACGAGTGCAACTTTCGTCGATTAAATTCAACGATTGGTGAAATTCGCGAGAGGCAATTGGAACTTAATTGTTCAATTTTGCCCATCGGTGGACAACGCATCTTGTAAGGCCCGCCCGCAGGATACTCTCAACGAAGACTGGTCGCAGGATCACCAGTAGATATCCAAAGGTTTCAAAAAGAATGAAGTCCGGACCGGCAGGGGAGGTTGCCACATCAGGAATAGTACTGTAAGTTAGAAATTAAGTGAAACACAAAAAAAAAACAACTAACACAAAAGGGAAATAGAATTATAAGAATAATAAATACAAAATAGTGTAGAACAATAAGCAAGATAAAGAAGTGTAAAACGATAAACAAATAAAGACTACGAATGTAGTATAAATTATTTCCAATATATTAGAGCCTACATCTTTGCGACTCCCAAGGAACCCTCCAAAGTAGAAGGAAGAAACCAGCCACTGCTTTTAAAAAAGAAAACAAAAACGATAAAAAATGCAATCCAAATATAGAGTAAAAAACGAGACAGAAGGGCTATCTTCGGTACGCCAAAGATCTAATACCCTTGCAGACCCAACCTTTTCATAATAATCATAGTGCTCTGCCCCTGTCTAAGAAGTAACGGGAAAATAGTAAATGCCGAGTTTGGTCAAGATATCTTCATAAACAAAATGTTTTTTCATCCAAAAACTTAATTTTCGACCGATAGATCCTATGGCAGCTATATGATATAGTGGTCCGATCCAGCTGGTTTTCACATATGTGCTGCGTGCAACAGAAAGAGGGAGTTCTGCAAAATTTTTATTAAGATAGCTTTAAAACTGAGGGACTAGTTCGCATAGAAACAGACAGACGGACATGGCTATATCGACTCGGCTGTTGATGCTGATTAAGAATATATATACTTTATGGGGTCGGAGATGTCTCCTTCTATGTGTTACACATTTCACGACAAAATTATAATATTCTCTACCCTTGCAGATAATAATATATTAGTAATATATCTCGTTTATGGCTGATGAAAGCAATTTAGTTGGGTCTCCAATAGTATCAGATCAACCACAGGTAGGCGGACATAACTTAAACAGACAGCAACAACGATAAATCGACAGACAAAACGAACATTTATAAATAGTCATGGCGAATAACGCAGAGCAGATGATAGCAGCCACGGTTACTCAGATTATGGAGCAACAACTGCGGACATTAGTAAAGCAGTTGGTCAACCCCTCTAGAGAGTTTAGCGTTGTACGCGACCAAGCAATTAACTAACAACCACAATTTGAATGACTTAGACAGAGTTCCGGATATGTTTAAAAGCCCCAGAGAATTCTCCGGTAATCCAGCGGAATTTAGAAGAAGAGCCTATGCAGCTGAGGCAGGTTCGCCAAAATACTTTGGCATATTGCACACACTGAGAAACAAAATCACTGGCAATGCCGACACGGCCCTCGAGTCGTATAATGTTCCCCTAAATTGGAACATTAGAATATCAGATGATAATGTTAGTGCAAGGTAGCAACCAACTTGTCGCTAATATTAAATAATGAAGGGGGATTTACCACGGATTCTTGGAATAAAGGAGCCGGCAGATTTACCTTCAGCCCTTCACTATTGTTTAATCAAAACTAACGCACTAACATGGCTTTGAATAGAATTCAACGAACACATTCCAGAAACCCAAATAGCAATGTACCACCACCAAGCAACGAACCTACCAGACCTAACCACAACAGGTATACGTACCCAATAGACCTTTTGCACCAAAACTACAACCACGTCCTGAGCCAATGGACGTGGACCAAAGCATCCGAACGAGGATGATAAATTACATGAACATACCCAATTTCGAAGTAGGGAAAAGACCTCCACCACCAGCAAACGCCACGGACAAAAAACAAAAAAAATGTCAACATACAAACAGAAGAACACCGAGACAGAAAACATTGACAACTATTTGACCATGGAGGAATACGTACAATCAATGCTAAATTACAAACAGCAGACTGAATACGAGCAGCCATTAAACGAATACGCCCAACAAATTGAAGAAACAGATGACCGACAAAATACACAATACGAACACTCAGACATTAATTTTTTAGTATAAAGAGCTCCTCTCTTCCTTACATAGAATGTAAAATGGGAAGCGGAAAGTTACTCAAAATATTAATGGATTCAGAATCAAACCGAAAAGATGGCCAACCGAAATTCGTGTCCGAACCTATTCCAAACGAAAATTAAAATTACACACCATAAGTTTGCTAATCTTTTCAATAGAAACGATTGAAAAATAAAATTCTTTCTCTTACCCACCCTTAAATCATTCGACGCAATAATAGGTAACGATAGTCTAAAGGAACTAGATGCTGCGATACAAAGTAATACCGATGACAAAACCTATGATAATAAACGAACAAAAAAATAGCCTTTATCAACTAGTTAAAATGCACCCACACCTATTCGCCAATCCGGACGAAAAACTGACATACACAAACAACGTCAGAGCAGAGATTCGAACAAAAACCAATTCCCCTATTTCCCCCTAATTCCTCCCCAATTTCCAATGTCTTTAAAAGACAAAGTACACAACCACATCAGAGAACTTTTAGAGGAAGGAATCTTCCGGCTGTGTGGATTGTTCCGAAAAAAGTAGAATCCTCCGGGCAAAAGAAATATCGCATGGTTATAGACTACAGGAAACTAAATAAAGAAACAAGCGCAAACAAATACCCTATACCCCAAATTAACGAGGTTGTTGGCACCGAGACTCGTGCCGGGGCGGGTATTCTGCAGGGACTTCTAGCGTCGAAAGAAACAACTCGATTCAATTCGATTCGTACGAAGCGGTACGATATAATATAATTCGAACGCTGAAATCTTTATTATTCTTTCATTATTTAACAACCTATATTTTACATGATTATGAGACTTACATTCGTGCTCCGCACGTGCTTCTGTTCTCTTTCACTTCTGCTCAGCTGCAAGCACAAAACGAAAATGAACCTCGACAGAAATGCAGCTTGTGCAGCTGCGTGCGATCGACTTATCATGTAAAAACTAATTCTAACGGTGCGCTTCCAGTGTAAGCAGCGAGAGATGCTTACAGAAAAAATGCGAGACCCAGTAGCACTTAGTCAACAGCTATTTTCACTTCGCCCCGTAACATTCCCCACCCCGTAATTCACGAACGTCCGTGCAGTGTGTTACCAACTTTAATGTCAAGCTTAGCTAGCTTGTCGGCGGGGCGAGTAATAATTCCATCGGCGGTTCGCACCACGGCACTTCGGACCTGGCCATCCCTTAAACGGTGCACGTCTACGACCACTCCTCTTGTCCAACACTTTCGCTTGGCACCGTCGTCCACTTTTATGACGATGTCGTCGACTGATATTGGT
This sequence comes from Drosophila virilis, assembly GCF_030788295.1. Taxonomy (NCBI): domain Eukaryota; kingdom Metazoa; phylum Arthropoda; class Insecta; order Diptera; family Drosophilidae; genus Drosophila; species Drosophila virilis. Next base: position 151,536 of record NW_027212852.1, read on the forward strand.
TCGAGTGGCGGTTGAAACCACTTAGTACGTCTGGTGAGTGTAGGCAGATACTCGCGCAGCCATCTCTTCCAAAATTGGTCAGCCAATTGACTGGCGACTCGGAAGCCTCGTGCCAAGCTAGCTCCGCCTTGCTCCCGTAATCCACTCACGCAATCCGCATGAATGACCTATAAGAAAATGATTTGGAGTCAGGGCTTCGGACTCAGATGTCTCCAAGGGAACATAAGTGAGTGGCCTTGAGTTGAGCACGCTTTCTACGTCAGCCAATGCTGCTCGTTGCACCTCCTCTCATAACCCAGAGGGCGGCAGAGTTTCCGACAGTATTGACTTTGTAGAGCGCACCATTCGTTCCCACGATCCTCCCATGTGGGGTGATCCTGGCGGGATAAAGGTAAACTCGAGTTCTGGGTACTGTCGCTCAATCAGAGCCGGCGATATACGTTCAATTTCATCTTTTAATACTCTGCTAGCGCCTCTGAAATTTTTGCCATTGTCCGACAGCATGCGGCGGGGGCAGCCACGTCTGGCCACGAACGACTTCAGAACGCATAAGTCTGTCAGTTGAGAGCGACGTAGCTATATCTAGGTGAACGGCGAGCACCGTGAGGCATGTAAATAGCACGCCCCAGCGCTTCTCGCGTCGCCGTCCAACGACAATGTCGTAGGGGCCGAAGTAATCCACTCCAGTATATGTAAACGGTGGAGTATAGAGCTATAATCGATCGATTGGAAGGTCGCCCATCCCTGGCGGCTTTGGGCGGGCGCGTCGTATGCGGCACGCTGGGCAGGTATTGGAAACTTCTCTCACCAAAGCTCGTAAGCCACAAACCCAGTACCGCTGCCGCAGTTCATTTACGACGATTTCGTTGTGTAGGTGATGATATCTGCGGTGATAAAACTCAACCAGCAGATACGTCAATTGATGTCTTGGCAAAATTATCGGGCGTCTTACGCAGACTTCGACTCCTATATTGTCTACCGGTCCTTTAATACGTAGAATGCCCGAGTCATCCACATAAGGGGAGCACTTAAACAGCAAGCTTTTGCAGATCCAGTCCTTCGTCCAATCTGACCTTCTTAGTAATATTCCGTAGGAAATCCAGTACGCATAGCTGTACGGCTTTCAATTTTTCTAGCTTGCTGAAACGCTGCAGATCCGGCAGAATACATCTCCAGGACGACGTGTGATTGGGTTGTTCTTCAGCATGGTACAACATGATTAATGGAGGGCCTATTTCCGATTGTGGCCACTGCGACTCTTCTAGATACAAAAATGGTGGTCCATTGAACCACCTGGTTGAGCCATGAATTTCAGGCGTTTTAGTCCATTTCGTACCATCGTCTGCCACGTTTTGAGCCGATGGTACCCATCGCCAGCTGTCCACATCTGATTCTTCTAAAATCTCTCCTATCCGAAGCACTATGAATTGCTGGAACTTTCGAGCATCGGAACGGATCCAGTAGAGCACATCCTTTGAATCTGTCCAGAATGTTCGTGTATGTATGCGTACCGACATTTCCTTTTGGATACATTTGGCCAGTCTCAGACCTAAGACCGCGGCCACCAGTTCCATTCGAGGTGTGGACACGGGCTTTAGGGGTGCTACTCTCGTTTTCGAGGCGACCAAACTGCAATGTACTTGGCCATCAAGTTCAGCCCGCAAAAATACAACTGCGGCGTAAGCATTCATACTGGCGTCTATGAATGTATGCATCTGCACAGCCTGGGCTGGGCTCACCCACTTCATCCACCGTGGAATGCGGACGGCATTCAAATTTGAAAGTAGATCAAGCCAGTGTTGCCAATCGGCTTCGTCTTCGTTGGTAAGGTCGTCATCCCACCCGGTATTGGATCGCCATATGTTCTGAAGGATGATCTTAGCGCGTATATTAAAGAATCCTAGCAGCCCGAGCGGGTCGAAAATAGACATGATCACACTCAGAACACCTCTTTTAGTTGGGCGCTCCTTAGATGCCTTCGCAAGCAAGTTCGGCGTCACCACAAACGTCGACAGATCTTGTCCAGGTAGCCACCACAGGCCTAAGACCTTCTCTTGCGCTTCATCCTGAGCGCTGATACGCTTGTCCAACTCCTCACAGTCATCTTCCAGCGCCTGTATAACTTGCTTTGAATTTGATGTCCAGCGGCGCATTTTGAAGCCGCCACTAGCATGAATCCTTTTTACAGTCTCAGCTAACTGTATCATTTCAGCTCCAGTATCCACCGACTGCAGCCAGTCGTCGACAAATGTGTTTTCGCAAATCGCCTTTACGGCATCCGGATGCTCCGCTACAAACCGCTCGGCATTGCGATTCTTGACGTAATTTGCTAGAGCTGGCGAGAAGGATGCTCCAAACGTCATGACTTGCATAACGTATGTTTCGGGGAAGCGTGACGAATCTCCATCACGCCAGAGAAACTTCTGTGCCGGTTGGTCTTCTAGGCGCACCTTGACTTTATGAAACATTTCCCTTATGTCGCCGGATACTGCGATAGGACGCTCTCGGAAGCGTATTAGCACCCCCATCAAAGATGCTAGTGTATCTGGACCTTTCAACAAACAATCGTTTAGCGACATGCCACTAACTTTGGCAGGCGCATCCCAAACCAGGCGCGTCTTTTTCTTGTTCGGATTGATGACTGTAAAGATAGGAAGAAACCACGATGTAGTGTTGCTACTAACTCACTTTCCTTCAACCGGCGGATATATCCCTTCTGTTTGTAATCGTGCATCGTATTCATCATGAACTCTTTCAATGGTGGGTCTTTTGACATCTTTGCCTCTAAACATTTCAGGCACTTAACAGCCATCTGATAAGAGTCTGGCAGGTGCATGCGATCGAACCTCCATAACAGGCCGGTCTGCCAGCGATTTTCGTCTTCCAGATAGGTTGTTGTTGCCTCCATAATCTGCATCGAGCGTTCGTCCTCTTTGGATCTCAGCGGATGTGAGGAAACGCTCACACCTAGTGACTCAATTGCACTGGCAAATATGTAGCTTCCGAGACTTGAGCAACTGTGGCCCGATACTTTGCTCTTGTAAGTCCAAGTTCGCTATTGTTCGCACGTTTTTTAAGGCATACTGAATTGTGTTATGTTCTGGAGCTGAAATGCTCACAGCCACGGACATCGACTCAGGTTCATTCTTGGTTATTTCCCCTGTCCATTTAAGACACAGCTGGGTCGCAGGACCATCTAATTCCAGCTCGTCTGCAAGCGCTCTTTCTATTAACGTACACTCAGCTCCTTCATCCACTAATGCATATGCGCGCACGCTTTTTGATTTACTATTGAGCGTGATTGGAACATATCGAAACAGTGTCTTACTTGCGGAGCTGCCGTGAAACATAACGGCAGACTCACTTGCCTTAATCCGGTGGTTGCTACCTTGGCCCGTGTGCTCGACTTTACTACCACTCATGGTAGGCGTATGCAGCAGCACATGGTGCGTTGACACGCAACCATCTACATGACACTTCTTCTTTGATTTACACTGTTGTGCACGATGACGTAGAAAGCAGCAAAAACAGACTTTCTTTTCCTTAACAAGTTCCCAGCGCTGATTTGTACCCATTGATCTGAAGTCGTCTCAATCTGATAAACGGTGGTTACCGGCGCACTTCGCACATGAAACCCTCCCCTGTTCCTGTTGTGAGCGTTGTTGCTGAGAACCCTCAGGGCTATCTACCGTGTTGTGCACAAAAATTCGCTCTCTAGTGGTTGCTCTTCTTTTCGTTATCAGCCAGTGGTGTCTCGTAGGGCGTGACCATAGTGGCGCACATTGCCACATTGAACAGCCAGTTATCAAAGGTGGCCAAACTGCTACCTTCATTCGACATTCGATGCCGGCCCCAATCCAATTTCATATCTTAGCAACAAGCTCGTTCAGCAGCGCGGGATAGTAAAGATATTCGTGCATACCAATGGCCGCTATCGTTGCGCAGTAGTTTTGGATAGCTAGGGCCAGTCGGATAACAGTGTTCAAGTTGTCCGAGTTTATTGCTGGTTCCTCTCAGAGCTTTTGCTGCAGAGCAGCATGTACTATTTCAGAGCGGCCATACAACATTCGCGATGTGCCTATAGCATACGGCACTTTAGCTGGGATCATACGGCACCGCATCCTGGGCTTGCCATCTGAGGCACTTCTGAAGCCTGATGAGATTTTTCTCATTGCTGAATCCACATCTCTCTGTCGATTGCTCATAGTTGCTGATAAAGATCAACCATTCCTCTGGTTTGCCTGTACAATGCACATTGAGCGCTCCCAGACCTGTGTGGCCCATGTACGCGGCAATACTGGGCTCCGTAGGCTGGTTAAACACCGCCGTATTTGCTTTATATGGCAAGCTGGGGTGTACACTCCAATTAGCCGCAAACCTGTTTCTGCTTGTAGATCACGTTCTGGTATCCCAAAGGGTCGACAAGAGCTCCCACTTTCTCAGTTCTTTGCTGCATTGGTGTTGAACTTTCCCTTGGACCAGTAACAGTGGACGACGTAGACGGACAGCCGCTATAAGTTTCTATGATTGCTGCCCCGCTACCTTTTTCTACACCGGCGACTTTATCTTGTACTCCAGCAGGAACAGGCGATCCGTTAGCCCTGTCCCGTTGACCATGCCGTTACAAGCGTTGCAGTTCCACCGGGTTGAATACTACTTGTCGTCCTTCTCGCACTTGCATCTTGCTCATCACCGTCAGCCATCTCGCCACACCAATACTATGAAATCCGCTTTGAGGTTATGGCTGCTAAGTGTGAGTCTAGCTCTTGTACCACGTGTCTCTCAATAGGCAGCTAAGGCTGTGACTTTGCAAGTCGCTTGCTTCGCAGAAATCTCCGCCGTAGCAGAGAATCCCTCGGACACCCTCTGCTGCAGAGAATATTTCAGAATGTTGGCACCGAGACTCGTGCCGGGGCGCGTATTCGGCAGGGACTTCTAGCGTCGAAAGAAACAACTCGATTCAATTATTATTCTTTCATTATTTAACAACCTATATTTTACATCATTATGAGACTTACATTCGTGCTCCGCACGCGCTTCTGTTCTCTTTCACTTCTGTTCAGCTGCAAGCACAAAACGGAAATGAACCTCAACAAAAATGCAGCTTGTGCAGCTTCGTGCGATTGACTTATCATGTAAAAACTAACTCTAACGGTGCGCTTCCAGTGTAAGCAGCGGGGGCTGCTTACAGAAAAAATGCGAGACCCAGTAGGACTTAGTAAACTGATCGGATCTTTGAGCGGAGACCCATCGTCGAATGGAAGTTTGAGTGAAACTCCCAAATTCAAGAGTAAGTTTGAGTGAAACTGCAAATTTGAGTTGAAATGCCATTTTGAGCAGATCTGAGCAGATTTCAGCCATTTTGTGAGTGAGGCACTGCCTACGTCATTGAGTGGATATTTGGAAACATAGTTGCAAATGGTAGAACGGGCTACAGTTATGGATAACTGCTCTACAACGTCAAGCCGCTCGACGCCATATTGCTCTGCAGGCATTGCACAGCCAACGCTCAGCTACACTCCGGCACAGGAGAACCAACAAGCGATAATTTTGAAGCCAACGCAGGCAACTGGGAACTTCGCATGGACGACTCCCAGGAACGATGTATGCCTGCCACGCAAATAACCAGATCTATCCGAGTTTGGAGGCCTGAGGATTGACCTATATTCTTCTGCGCGTTTTCGGATAAAACGTACAACTGTATGAATCTGCCGCCCAGAACAGCTAATACTCAGCCAGCTAATTAGTATTCGAGAGGTGCAGCCAATTCAGGAGCACAGCATACCTAAAATCGTGCCATATGCTATACGCGTAAGTAACCTTGCCGCCTTTCTACAATCGGCTAACGGGGAACAGCATTTAGCGAATCCTACACTACCATTAAGCAAGAGAGTGGAATGGGCCAGGCATGCAGCTACGATGAGGCCTTTTCCGACAGTCGTACATTTTAGCACGTGGTTAATGGACTACGCCAATGTGGTTTGTACGATTGTGGACGTCGATAGTAAGGAGCAAAGGCGTAGAGTGCTGCATGCCAGCATTGACCAGAATAATGAATGGCGTCACCGACGACGCACCAAACAGTGTCTTAACTGTAATGGACAACACACAGTGAGGGACTCCAACGAGTTTAATTTAGCCTCTCCGCCAAAAAGGTGGACAGTCGTAAAAAGGCACGGGCTTTGTTTTTCGTGTTTACGAGTTGGCCACATGGCAAGAGTCTGCAATAGGGCCAACGAATGCCAAGTTAATGGATGCCGCAAGAGACATCATGGACTTATACATGATCATGATGCCATGAGTCACAATGCTCCACAGCCAGCAGGTGATAGAGTGATGAATACTGGACAGATGCCGCAGCTAGCGGATCCTCACACAAGGGCACCGCAGTCAGTGAATGCTTCACTGACGCAACAAAGGAACTTAAGCTGTGTCGATTCGGATGGAGAACGCCTACTATTCGGCATATTGCCAGTGACATTGCACGCGGCCAATAAGCGGATCGATACGTACGCGCTCCTCGACGAGGGCTCGTCTGTAATGATGATCCACCACGAGCTAATGCGCGATCATACAGTGCGAATATACAGTGGCTTGGTGGAAGAACAACCAGAGAGCCGACCACAGGGGTAAGCATGGAAGTTAGTGGAGCGGACAAGCGCAAACGTCATGTGTTGCGAAATGTGTACGCCGTGCAAGTCATGTGTAAGTCATGCCTCCAAGCAGTGTCGCAGCCGATACCGACCCTTCGATGTGAAGATTACGTCACCAAATTCTATGCAAACTAGTCCCTCAGTTTTAAAGGTATCTTTATGAAATTGCATAAATCCCTCTTTATGTTGCACGCACCACAAATGTCAAAACCAGCTCGATCGAACAACTTTTTCATATAGCTTTAAAAAAATGTTGCTGATTATGATATCTTGACCAAACAATGCATTTATTCTTTTTACTATGCTCCTCATTTACATATGAAAACTCCTATTATAATTATTAATTAATTATAATCCTAACATATAACTGCTATAGAAACGATCGATAGATAATTAAGTCATTGTACAAAAAAAATTTTGTTATTCAAGATATCTTGACCAAACTCGGCATTTATTATTTTATCTATACTCCTTATATATATGCCAAATCCTGTTGAGATCGGAGCACTTCCATAGGAACAATCGGAAATTATTTAGTATTAAAAACTAACTTTGTTTATTATGATATCTTGACTTTACGCTTTTTATATGTGCAAAATCATATTAAGAACGAATCACCATAACATATAGCTGCCATAGGAACGATCGGTCGAAAACTAAGTTGTATGAGAAAAAAGTTTGTTTTTCATGATATCTGCTTGTGTGAAATACGAATAATTTCCGTTTGCAACTTGGGATTATAATATTTTAAAACAGGTCGACTGGTCAAAGCAGCATTTAATTTTTCAAATGCGACATGCTGCAATTTTAATGTCGGACAACGGTTTTACAATTACTCAACAAACCTACGAAAATAGGATTTCAGGTCCAAAAGTCCCTGAATATCCTTTATATCCCGGGGTATCGGAAAATTTGCAACAGCCTGGGTATTTTCCTTGCTGGCGGCTATAGTGCCCTTTTGCACTATATACGCTAAGAAGCTTGCTTTTCCTTGCAACAGTCGACATTTTGATGATTTTCCTGCATGTGGAGCACCTCCAGTCGTGACCCAACCAAACCGAGTCTTTTGCAGTATCGGCAGTCTAGCAGCTAGTTTGATCTGGCCAACGCAGAGCAGATCAAAAAACAGACTGGCTCCGATCAACATGTCGATTTGCTAAGATTTGAAGAGTTCAGAATCAGCTAGTTGTATGCTTGACGATATGTTCCATGATGCAGGGTGAAAAGTGAAACCAGGCTGATTATCGGTGGAGGAGGGTGCAATCAATGCCGGGATTCATGTGGAGTATTCTGACACTGGAGATTGGACATTGATGTTTACCGAAAAACCATCTGACGAAAATGCTGCAGCACCAATGCCAGAGACGACTGCTGTGGAATGAATTTGCGCAGCTTAACCTGATGAGCAAGACGAGAGGTGATGATATGCAATTGCGATTTTTTACATTGGTGACGGCATTGGCAAGTAGGAAGACATCGTGCTTAAGATGCGAGTCAATGGAGAGTGTCGACCATGAAGTCACCGCCCCGATGTTTTAAACATTGTATGAGCTAGAAACAACGCTGTGACTGCTTGTGTTGGCAAGATGCAACAGGCTATGATGTTTGCTTCCACAGACTTTGCAAGTGCTGGAACCACATACTCTTAGCTGATGTCCCCTTTTCAGGCAATTAAGGCACAGCGCAAGCCGTTTGTCCTCATGCAGGCGCAGCGAGGGCGATAATTTTGCGAATTGCAGACATTTATAAATGGAGTGGCCTGCGGCTTCACAAAATACACATGCATATGTTTCATTGTTGGTCACCACAAACGTTCTTCTTCTTGTGTTGTTCTGGCCCACCTGGGAGCCAGGCGTGTACATTGTAGTCGCGTGATCCGCATTTTCCAGCCTTTGACAACGCTTCTCAATGAAAGCTGTAAGCCGCTCACATAATGGTATGACGTCCAACGGAGCATCAGCCTCCCAGCTAACTTGCGTGGCGATATCTAGTTTTTGCAGCAGTGTATGTACTATGATGCAGCCGGCGATCTGTTCCACACTGCCCATCGATTTTAACGCACGTAAATGAGAGTTGACCTTATTTGAGAATTCGCGCAGTTGTGTCGTCGCACCCTTATCCACCTTTCTTAAACCCAAAATTTCAGCAATATGTGCCTGAAAAACAAGACGCTTGTTATTAAAACGATTATCAAGCAGTTCTAAGGCGGCAGCACATTTGCGTTTGACATTTTCAACGAGCGAGTTGTATCCCGCGCTGTTCCTTTGAGGCATGACCGTAGATGCTGATGTTTTTCAATATTGGTCAAATACGGATACTTATCAGTAGCCGTGGTGAACATATTCGAGAAGTCAGTCCATTCTGTGTAGCCTCCACTTAACTCCGGCAATTATGGTTAAGGCATCATCGGCTAAGACGGAATTGAAAGTGGAGAAATGTGGAGTCTGCTGAATTTTGCTTCGATTTCCACGCTCGCGTTAAAGGGACACTCGTAGCCGACTAATGGTTGACTCAAAGCTTGACTGAAGATACTCTTCAGCGCTGGCCTGACTCACATCCAACAAACTATCATAGATTGTTTCAAATTTCGCCTGCAAATCAGATCCCATACATATGTAATCTTGCAGCTCGTAGTCATCAACATCGCGAAATCGCACAGGATCAAGTTCAGAGGACAATCTATTGACTTGATCACTTAAATTCTTAATCTTTACATTAAGAACTGCAGCCTGTGTTGCAACCGCTTGATTAACAAATGTCGCCCCATTTACATATGCACTTGCACCTTCATCAAACATTGTTAATGTAGCGCACAACAAAGTTCACACAGCCGAAGTAACACACAACCTTTTGTTAATATATGCAATGAAATAATAAAATGAAATTATAAAATAAAATGGGAACAGAGGGGAAACGAAAGAGTAATGAAGAAAAAAAAAAGAAATCACGTGTAGTTACAAGCCTTTTTGTAACTAATTAATTAGCTCTGCTTTGTGTGCAAAGCAGTTCGAAGTTTTATATTTTGTCTTAAATGTATTTATTTACCGCACTTAATATAATTTTCGGAATGTTATTTATTTATTTATTTATTTATTTATTTATTAATGGTCGACAAAACGAGTGTCTTCCTCATTATTCGAAAGATTGTACAATAGAATTATATGCTTAAAGCCTAGTTAAAGGACACAATTTTCTAAATAGCATCACCGACCGATGGAGGTGTTTTATTTGCCAGTCCGGCCAGCTATGCCCCTTTTCACAGCTAATTTTGTCAGTGACGCTATTAGAGCCTACATCTAAGCAGAAGGTTGTAAGTAGGAAAAAAGTGATCTCAAGTGAAATTAAAAATAATCTTAATTTGCTATATTAATAAAGAAAATACAATAAATAGGAAAAAAGAAAGTAAGAAAATTGTTAATAAAGTAAAGCAATGTAAGTTAGATAAAGAGTGTTAAGTGGATAGGAGAAAGAGAAAAGTAATGGGAAATCACCGACACGGTGGGGGAAAATTTTTCAGCCTGTCCGGCTAGCTATGCCCCTGCTCATAGCTGGGAATGGTCAGCGACTTCCCGAAGGTATCCTGAAAGCAACGATTTTATTAGGGGTAGAGACAGTTCGGTAGAGAAAACGTGATGCAAATTATAATTTTTACATAGCACGCGAAAAGAATTGTGCATAGCGTAATCAATTGTGCACGTGGATAGTAATAAGGGGCGATAATTTCTGGTTGGTCTAGCCGGAACAGAGAATTGAAGACGCCCTAGCAGAAAAGTAGAATCAATGTCGCCAATAATCAACTTATGTAGAAGGACAACACCGAGAATTGTCCTACGGTTGATTAACGACGGAAGGTTGAGAAGAAGCAGTCTGCTGGAGTAGGACGGCAACCGAAGATTAGGGTCCCAATTTAAACCTCGTAAGGCAAAAAGCAGAAATTGCTTCTGAACAGATTCAATACGATCCTGGCTGTTGATATACTGTGGAGACCAGATGCAAGAGCAGTATTCAAGGATAGGGCGAACAAGAGAGATGAACAGAAGTTTTGTTATAAAAGGATCGTTAAACTCTTTAGACCATCGTTTAATGAATCCAAGTACACCTTTTGCCTCATTAACAATGGTATCTATATGAAGATTGAAACAGAGTTTAGAATCAAAAATAACGCCTAGATCCTTAACTGTTAGTATACGCTGCAAAGGGATATTGTCGATTGTATAACTGACAAGATAAGGTCTAGTACGATTAAAAGTCATAAACATACACTTTGAACAATTTAGATGCAATTGATTGGCCGAACACCAAAGTTGCATAGCGTTCAAATCGTCTTGTAGACGAGAATGAATGAGCCGACCACAGGGGTAAGCATGGAAGTTAGTGGAGCGGACAAGCGCAAACGTCATGTGTTGCGAAATGTGTACGCCGTGCAAGTCATGTGTAAGTCATGCCTCCAAGCAGTGTCGCAGCCGATACCGACCCTTCGATGTGAAGATTACGTCACCAAATTCTATGCAAACTAGTCCCTCAGTTTTAAAGGTATCTTTATGAAATTGCATAAATCCCTCTTTATGTTGCACGCACCACAAATGTCAAAACCAGCTCGATCGAACAACTTTTTCATATAGCTTTAAAAAAATGTTGCTGATTATGATATCTTGACCAAACAATGCATTTATTCTTTTTACTATGCTCCTCATTTACATATGAAAACTCCTATTATAATTATTAATTAATTATAATCCTAACATATAACTGCTATAGAAACGATCGATAGATAATTAAGTCATTGTACAAAAAAAATTTTGTTATTCAAGATATCTTGACCAAACTCGGCATTTATTATTTTATCTATACTCCTTATATATATGCCAAATCCTGTTGAGATCGGAGCACTTCCATAGGAACAATCGGAAATTATTTAGTATTAAAAACTAACTTTGTTTATTATGATATCTTGACTTTACGCTTTTTATATGTGCAAAATCATATTAAGAACGAATCACCATAACATATAGCTGCCATAGGAACGATCGGTCGAAAACTAAGTTGTATGAGAAAAAAGTTTGTTTTTCATGATATCTGCTTGTGTGAAATACGAATAATTTCCGTTTGCAACTTGGGATTATAATATTTTAAAACAGGTCGACTGGTCAAAGCAGCATTTAATTTTTCAAATGCGACATGCTGCAATTTTAATGTCGGACAACGGTTTTACAATTACTCAACAAACCTCCGAAAATAGGATTTCAGGTCCAAAAGTCCCTGAATATCCTTTATATCCCGGGGTATCGGAAAATTTGCAACAGCCTGGGTATTTTCCTTGCTGGCGGCTATAGTGCCCTTTTGCACTATATACGCTAAGAAGCTTGCTTTTCCTTGCAACAGTCGACATTTTGATGATTTTCCTGCATGTGGAGCACCTCCAGTCGTGACCCAACCAAACCGAGTCTTTTGCAGTATCGGCAGTCTAGCAGCTAGTTTGATCTGGCCAACGCAGAGCAGATCAAAAAACAGACTGGCTCCGATCAACATGTCGATTTGCTAAGATTTGAAGAGTTCAGAATCAGCTAGTTGTATGCTTGACGATATGTTCCATGATGCAGGGTGAAAAGTGAAACCAGGCTGATTATCGGTGGAGGATGGTGCAATCAATGCCGGGATTCATGTGGAGTATTCTGACTCTGGAGATTGGACATTGATGTTTACCGAAAAACCATCTGACGAAAATGCTGCAGCACCAATGCCAGAGACGACTGCTGTGGAATGAATTTGCGCAGCTTAACCTGATGAGCAAGACGAGAGGTGATGATATGCAATTGCGATTTTTTACATTGGTGACGGCATTGGCAAGTAGGAAGACATCGTGCTTAAGATGCGGGTCAATGGAGAGTGTCGACCATGAAGTCACCGCCCCGATGTTTTGAAATGACGTATAAGTTTCGGCTTCTTAAACAATGTATGAGCTAGAAACAACGCTGTGACTGCTTGTGTTGGCAAGATGCAACAGGCTATGATGTTTGCTTCCACAGACTTTGCAAGTGCTGGAACCACATACTCTTAGCTGATGTCCCCTTTTCAGGCATTTAAGGCACAGCGCAAGCCGTTTGGCTTCATGCAGGCGCAGCGAGGGCGATAATTTTGCGAATTGCAGACATTTATAAATGGAGTGGCCTGCGGCTTCACAAAATACACATGCATATGTTTCATTGTTGGTCACCACAAACGTTCTTCTTCTTGTGTTGTTCTGGCCCACCTAGGAGCCAGGCGTGTACATTGTAGTCGCGTGATCCGCATTTTCCAGCCTTTGACAACGCTTCTCAATGAAAGCTGTAAGCCGCTCACATAATGGTATGACGTCCAACGGAGCATCAGCCTCCCAGCTAACTTGCGTGGCGATATCTAGTTTTTGCAGCAGTGTATGTACTATGATGCAGCCGGCGATCTGTTCCACACTGCCCATCGATTTTAACGCACGTAAATGAGAGTTGACCTTATTTGAGAATTCGCGCAGTTGTGTCGTCGCACCCTTATCCACCTTTCTTAAACCCAAAATTTCAGCGATATGTGCCTGAAAAACAAGACGCTTGTTATTAAAACGATTATCAAGCAGTTCTAAGGCGGCAGCATATTTGCGTTTGACATTTTCAACGAGCGAGTTGTATCCCGCGCTGTTCCTTTGAGGCATGACCGTAGATGCTGATGTTTTTCAATATTGGTCAAATACGGATACTTATCAGTAGCCGTGGTGAACATATTCGAGGATTCAGTCCATTCTGTGTAGCCTCCACTTAACTCCGGCAATTATGGTTAAGGCATCATCGGCTAAGACGGAATTGAAAGTGGAGAAATGTGGAGTCTGCTGAATTTTGCTTCGATTTCCACGCTCGCGTTAAAGGGACACTCGTAGCCGACTAATGGTTGACTCAAAGCTTGACTGAAGATACTCTTCAGCGCTGGCCTGACTCACATCCAACAAACTATCATAGATTGTTTCAAATTTCGCCTGCAAATCAGATCCCATACATATGTAATCTTGCAGCTCGTAGTCATCAACATCGCGAAATCGCACGGGATCAAGTTCAGAGGACAATCTATTGACTTGATCACTTAAATTCTAAATCTTTACATTAAGAACTGCAGCCTGTGTTGCAACCGCTTGATTAACAAATGTCGCCCCATTTACATATGCACTTGCACCTTCATCAAACATTGTTAATGTAGCGCACAACAAAGTTCACACAGCCGAAGTAACACACAACCTTTTGTTAATATATGCAATGAAATAATAAAATGAAATTATAAAATAAAATGGGAACAGAGGGGAAACGAAAGAGTAATGAAGAAAAAAAAAAGAAATCACGTGTAGTTACAAGCCTTTTTGTAACTAATTAATTAGCTCTGCTTTGTGTGCAAAGCAGTTCGAAGTTTTATATTTTGTCTTAAATGTATTTATTTACCGCACTTAATATAATTTTCGGAATGTTATTTATTTATTTATTTATTTATTTATTTATTAATGGTCGACAAAACGAGTGTCTTCCTCATTATTCGAAAGATTGTACAATAGAATTATATGCTAAAAGCCTAGTTAAAGGACACAATTTTCTAAATAGCATCACCGACCGATGGAGGTGTTTTATTTGCCAGTCCGGCCAGCTGTGCCCCTTTTCACAGCTAATTTTGTCAGTGACGCTATTAGAGCCTACATCTAAGCAGAAGGTTGTAAGTAGGAAAAAAGTGATCTCAAGTGAAATTAAAAATAATCTTAATTTGCTATATTAATAAAGAAAATACAATAAATAGGAAAAAAGAAAGTAAGAAAATTGTTAATAAAGTAAAGCAATGTAAGTTAGATAAAGAGTGTTAAGTGGATAGGAGAAAGAGAAAAGTAATGGGAAATCACCGACACGGTGGGGGAAAATTTTTCAGCCTGTCCGGCTAGCTATGCCCCTGCTCATAGCTGGGAATGGTCAGCGACTTCCCGAAGGTATCCTGAAAGCAACGATTTTATTAGGGGTAGAGACAGTTCGGTAGAGAAAACGTGATGCAAATTATTATAATTTTTACATAGCACGCGAAAAGAATTGTGCATAGCGTAATCAGTTGTGCACGTGGATAGTAATAAGGGGCGATAATTTCTGGTTGGTCTAGCCGGAACAGAGAATTGAAGACGCCCTAGCAGAAAAGTAGAATCAATGTCGCCAATAATCAACTTATGTAGAAGGACAACACCGAGAATTGTCCTACGGTTGATTAACGACGGAAGGTTGAGAAGAAGCAGTCTGCTGGAGTAGGACGGCAACCGAAGATTAGGGTCCCAATTTAAACCTCGTAAGGCAAAAAGCAGAAATTGCTTCTGAACAGATCCAATACGATCCTGGCTGTTGATATACTGTGGAGACCAGATGCAAGAGCAGTATTCAAGGATAGGGCGAACAAGAGAGATGAACAGAAGTTTTGTTATAAAAGGATCGTTAAACTCTAGACCATCGTTTAATGAATCCAAGTACACCTTTTGCCTCATTAACAATGGTATCTATATGAAGATTGAAACAGAGTTTAGAATCAAAAATAACGCCTAGATCCTTAACTGTTAGTATACGCTGCAAAGGGATATTGTCGATTGTATAACTGACAAGATAAGGTGTAGTACGATTAAAAGTCATAAACATACACTTTGAACAATTTAGATGCAATTGATTGGCCGAACACCAAAGTTGCATAGCGTTCAAATCGTCTTGTAGACGAGAATGATGTAGGGGGTATGTGTATGATAGAAAAAGTTTGACATCGTCCGCATACATGAGTACACGAGCATGTGATATAACAGAGGGAAGATCATTTATAAAAAGTGTAAAGAGTAAAGGTCCAAGATGACTGCCTTGAGGAACACCAGAAGTAACGTGAACCCTTTTAGAGGTAGTCAACCTCAGTATTACTCTTTTGGTCCTACCTTTTAAATAAGAATTAATCCAAAGTAAAAGGGACAGAGGGAAACCTATTCGGTCAAGTTTAAAAAGTAAAATGTCATGGTGCACAGAGTCAAACGCCTTACTGAAGTCAGTGTAAATGACATCAGTTTGCATTTTCGAAAGGAAAGCATCATTTACCAAGGAAGTAAACTCAAGCAGATTGGTCGTAGTTGACCGATTCTTTACGAATCCATGTTGAACAGGGGAAACAACTGATTTGCAGAAATGCTGCAAATTCGAAGTGATTATTTTTTCAAATAATTTAGGAATAGCAGACAGTTTTGCAATGCCCCTGTAATTTTGTATATCAGACTTCCCACCTTTCTTGTGAAGAGGAATGATATAAGATTCTTTCCAAAGAGATGGAAAGACAGAAGTTTCAAGGGATAGATTAAAAAGCTTTAGCAATGGATAGAAAAGGGAAGAACTACACTCCTTGAGTAGACAACTAGGAATATTGTCCGGCCCAGGAGAGTAAGAAGATTTTAGAGAGTTTATAGCTAATAGGAGAGAGGAGTGTGAAATAATGGGGAGTGGTATAGAACTAGCGGAGGAAATAGTATAAGGGTAAGAATTAGTATTAGGACAGACTGAAGAGTAAGTTGATTGGAAAAAATTAGCAAAGAGGTTAGCAGAATCAGTGTCATTGCTAGCTTTATCCATCCCAAGAAAAAAAGAAGATGGCAAACTTGAAGATTTACGCTTCAAGTTTACAAAATTATAAAACTGTCTCGGATTTCGGGCGAATTGTCTTTTACAACGAATTAGATAATTCTCAAAGCATTGAGAATTAAGAAGAAAGAAGTTCGACTTGGCTATGGAATATTTAGCCAAGTATGTACACGAACCAGACTTTTTAAACTTTTTAAAATATTTGGATTTTACATTTTTTAGATGTGATAATCTGGGAGTAAACCAGGGTGGTTTTGAAAAAGTAGTCGAAGGAATTGACTTAGGAATACACACATCTAAGAGGGAGTTTAGGGTGATATAAAAAGAATTAATGGCTGTATTCATATCAACTGAGTCATATAAGAAAGACCAATCGGTTGAATAAATAAGCTGATTCAGCAAAGAATAATTTCCTTTGCGAAAGCAATAGCGGGGCTTATTGGCTGATGAGCACGAAATGGAAGGATTACAATTTAGCATTGCAATCTCTAAAGTTGGATGATAGACATCCTCAGGAAGAGATAAAGGAGGTGACCTAGACACATTAGAAATAAGGTAGTCGTTAACAAATACAAGGTCAAGTGTTCTATTCATATGATTAGAAATTGAATTGATTTGAAACAACGAAAGATCAAGCATGCAGTCTAAAAAATCGTGCTGTGCTGAGGGCACTAGATAATTTTCAGCAGTGAATAATGACCAAGAGATGTTCGGCAAATTAAAATCACCCAACACCAATAATAGGTCATTATCACGCACGTCTGAAGAAACTTCTTTAATACAAGTAATATCATTCATATAAACTTGAATATCAGAAGAAGGTGGGACATAAGAGCATGTTACATAGATATTCCGTGTAGGAAAAGACACCTTAACTGAGACAATCTCAGCGTCAGTAGGCGTACTAAAACAGAATAGTTCAGACTGGAGAGTGGCTTTAACGGCAATTAACACCCCACCACCTCGAGTCGGCCGATCATTTCTAAACAAAATAAAGTTATTCGGTAATATCTCAAAATCAGATATGGTTGAGTTTAACCATGTTTCTGAAAATGCTATTATGTCCGAATCGAAGGAAGTGCTGGCAATAAAAAGATTTTTTAGCTTTGAAGTGAGACCTCTGACATTCTGATAATGAATAAAGATTTGGTCAGAAGATGAAGCTAGTTTTTTGGGCCAGAAATGGTACCCTGTATTGAAGGGACTGGAAGGGTGACAGGCTCGTTACGCTTTTTAGGCTTGAACTCGTGAGCAATCATATGTGAAGGCCAAAATTTGGGATCACAAATGATTTGGAACATATCATGTGAAACATTTATTTTGAATGATGATTTTTCACGAGGGGTGGAGAAATTAAATTTAGTTATTGACACGCTAGCAGAAGATTTGCTAGCAATATAGGCTGCCAATGACTCAGAAGTGGTGTCCGACGAAAGTCGGGACAAAAAAACTTGCCTACGAGGGGCAACTACCGTTAAAGTAGGCGCTGATGGAGCTGTAGGTAATACAGGAGTTGGAGGAGCTAACGAGGCACAATGATTGTTTTTAACAATCTGGGCAAGATTGCGCGCAGGTCTACCTTTGCGGCCAAGTGCTGACGGGGCTGAGGCTATTTGATTAATTGGGACGGAATCAGGTACGGGCTCTACTGGGTCTAGTACAGGGCTTGAAGCCGGGGTAATTGGACAGTCGCTTGGAGAAGGCGATAAAGACAACATTGGAGATACCTCCAAGTTGCTAGGAAAAGACAAGAAAGTCGTAGGAGTCTGAACAGACGTAGAGGGCAATTGCAAAAGTTGAGGCTCCAACCGGCTATTGGTTGGGGACTCAAATTTATATTTGCCTAGCAACTCGAAACTCGAGTCAAAATTACTCGAGAGCTGCTTAGCCACATTATTTAATTTTAAGAATTGACTTCTCACAGAATTATACATTCTGGAGAAATCAATTTGCTTGTCGATGCATTCTGGGCACGACCAACGCAAGCCACCGCAGCCCTTCTTGGCAATAGCAGCGATCTTGTCGCAATCACGCCCAGTGAGACACAGCCAGCAATTAACGAATTGCGGCAGTGCAGAATCGTCAGCCTGCTTGAACGTGCACGGATTCTTACAGCACGACATAATTATTAAATGCACAAGCAACTTGCGAGAGCGCAGAGCAAAACGACACGAAAACGGTGCACAAGTAAACACTCAAAAAACAATTATTCGTACACAAACAAATTGTTTGGTGCGAAAAGCAATAGAAAGAAATTTGTGAGAGCGCGATGCACAAGCAGAAAGTATGCAGCGAACACACGCACAAACAAGTGTATGCACAGGGGAGCACAAAGGCAAAAGACTTAAAACAGCCAATAACAACAAACACGGAACTGACGCCGCGTTTTATAAAATGTAATTATTAACAGACACGCTGCACAACAGATAACACTTTGCACAGTTTATAAAAGCTTTTTAAATAAAGCACCGAAAAATGCAAAATTTTGAAATAAAAAGCAGGATAAAAGCGCAAAAATATATAAAAATCTTGGAGCACAAGTAAAACACGTCAATCACTCTCAACTGAGAACTCTCTCATGGTCGGCAGTCAACTCGAAATAGTTGTGCCTTGCTTGCGATCAAACGAAAAACTAAACTATATGCAAAACGAACGAAATTGAGCTCCGCTCAGAACGATGGGCAGTGGGCGTCAATGCAGGAGGCAAAGGGCCGATGAAGAGAGTAGGCAGCAACTTACAAAGAGCAGACATCATATGCTCTTAAGCTGTAATTATGTTTATTGTCTTCTGCTATTACTGCACGCAGCCGTCGCTGTTATCTCTTACGGTCACATGATCAAACAAAGATTTTTAATAAAGTAAAAAAATGTAAGTTAGATAAACAGTGTTAAATAGATAGGACAGAGAGAAAAGTAATGGGAAATCACCTAGCCCTTGGGGAAATATTTTTTCAGCCTGTCCGGCAAGCTATGCCCCTGCTCATAGCTGGGAATAGTCAGCGACTTCCCGAAGGGATTGTGCATAGTGTAGTCTGTTGTGCACGTAGATAGGAATAAGGCGCGATAATTTCTGGTTGGTCTAGCTGGAACAGAGAATTGAAGACGCCCTAGCAGAAAAGGAGAATCTATGTCGCCAATTATCTACTTATGTAAAAAGATAACACCGAGAATTGTCCTACGGTTGGTTAACGACGGAAGGTTGAGAAGAAGCAGTCTGCTGGAGTAGGATGGAAACCGAAGGTTAGGGTCCCAATTTAAACCTCGTCAGGCAACAAGCAGAATTTGCTTCTGAACAGATTCAATACGATCCTGGCTATTGTTCTACTGTCGAGATGCAAGAGCAGTATTCAAGGATAGGACGAAAAAGAGAGGTGTACAGAAGTTTTGTTATAAAAGGATCGTTAAACTCTTTAGATTATTGTTTAATGAATCCAAGTACACCTTTTGCCTCATTAACGATGGTATCTATGTGAAGATTGAAACAGAGTTTAGAATCAAAAATAACGCCTAATCCTTAACTGTTAGTATACGTTGTAAATCTAAGAGGTCTAAACTTACCTTACTACTACCAGGAGAGTAAGAAGATTTCAAAGAGTTTATAGCTAATAGGAGAGAGGAGTGTGAAATAATGGGAGGAGGAATGATATAAGATTCTTTCCAAAGAGATGGAAAGACAGAAGTTTCAAGGGATAGATTAAAAAGCTTTAGCAATGGATAGAAAAGGGAAGAACTACACTCCTTGAGTAGACAACTAGGAATATTGTCCGGCCCAGGAGAGGAAGAAGATTTTAAAGAGTTTATAGCTAATAGGAGAGAGGAGTGTGAAATAATGGGGGGAGGTATAGAACTAGCGGAGGAAATAGTATAAGGGTAAGAATTAGTAATAGGACAGACTGAAGAGTAAGTTAATTGGAAAAAATTAGCAAAGAGTTTAGCAGAATTAGTGTCAATGCTAGATTTATCCATCCTAAGACAAAAAGAAGATAGCATACTTTAAGATTTACGCTTGAAGCTTACAAAATTATGAAACTTTCTCGGATTTCGGGCGAATTGCCTTTTACAACGAGTTAGATACTTCTCATAGGTTTGAGATTTAAGAAGAAGGAAGTTCGACTTGACTATGGAATATTTAGCCAAGTCTGTACACAAACAGACTTTTTAAACTTTTTAAAATCTCTAGATTTTACATTTTTTAGAAGTGATAATCTGGGAGTAAGTAGTGAGTGAAAAAGTAGTCGAAGGAATTGACTTGGGGAAACTTCTTCAAAACTTATATCCTCATCTGGTACAACATTAAATTCGATTCTCATTTGAATGTTATCAATGACAGTGACTTTAACATCCAGTTTTCGTCTCGGACAATATTCGTCGACTTTTCATGTTTATCATTACACTGCACGGCACGGTGTCCTGGCTTACCACATTAAGGACAAGCAAAAGTATTTGTGGGACAGTCCTTTATTACATGTGATCGGCATCACATTTAAAACATTTATGGCTTTTGTTTGCTTGAAAGTGTTGACACACGGTAGGCTCTCTTTTTGCAATTGTCTATTCAGGTTAACTGGGCGGTGCGCAAGAACCACGAACTTTCTGATAGGTTTCTATCTGAGCTTTCAACTTAATACAATAGCGACTTGTTAGTTTTAGCATCCGGTATGCCTTCTATAAAATAGTCAAACTTTGCTCGTCGAGATCGATAGATTTTGTTATTTCCATCAACGCATATAAAAATTCTAACCTCAAATTCATTTTTAAACTGTTTGATTGTTCGAACTTGATACAATAGCTACTAAATAGTGTTAGAATCCTGTATGAATGTATCCTGTATCAATCAAACTCTTATCCTCGAGATCGATCCATTTTGCTATTTCCATCAACGCATATAAAATTTCTAACAATGACCAGGTATGTAAGTTCGTATGTCGGTTTGATCCTGTATCTATTAGTATTTTGAGTAATTTTCCGCTCCCCATCTTACATTCTATGTAAGGAAGAGAGGAGCTCTTTATCCTAAAAAATTAATGTCTGAGTGTTCGTATTGGGTATTTTGTCCGTCATCTGTTTCTTCAATTTGTTGGGCGTATTCGTTTAATGGCTGCTCGTATTCAGTCTGCTGTTTGTAATTTAGCATTGATTGTACGTATTCCGTTGTTAACGGAGAAGGCAGTTTTTTCTATGTCTGACTCCTTAATGGGTATTTGATGAAAGCCACTTTTCAAATCTAAGACAAAGAAAACGTTGTTATTGCCTAGCTGTGCTAGTACCTCGTTGATTTCGGGTATAGGGTATTTGTCTGCGGTAGTTTCTTTATTTAGTTTCCTGTAGTCTATAACCATGCGATATTTCTTTTGCCCGGAGGCATCTAATTTTTTCGGAACAATCCACACAGGTGAATTGTACGGGGATCGGGAGGGTCGGATGATTCCGTCCTCTAAAAGTTCTTTGATTTGTTGGGTATTCGTTTAATGGTTGTTCGTATTCAGTCTGCTGTTCGTAATTTAGCATTGATTGTACGTATTCCTCCATAGTCACATAGTTGTCGGTGTTTTCTGTCTCCGTCTATTCTTCTCCTGTTTGTATGTTGAAATTTCTTTGTTTTTTGTCCGTGGCGTTTGTTGGTGGTGGAGGTCTTTTCCCTACTTCAAAATTGGGTCTGTTCATGTAGTTTATCATCCTCGTGCGGATGCTTTGGTCCACGTCCATTGGCTCAGGACGTGGTTGGGGTTTTGGTGCAGAAGGTCTATTGGGTATGTATACCTGTTGTGGTTGTGTCTGGTAGGTTCGTTGGTTGGGGTATTGTGGAATCGGTCCATTAATGTTGTAGTCGGTGGTCCATGGTGTGTATTGGTTGGCCAAGGTGTATGGATCGGGAGTTGGGGCCTGAAGCTAATGGGTGGTGGCCTAAAAGTTTGAGCGAAAGAAGGCTGAGCTGTTCGAGGTGGCAGTGTAGGTGGTGGAATATTTCTATTTGGGTTTCTGGCATGTCTCTGTTGATTTCTATTCAGAGCCATGTTAGTGCGATAGCTTTGATTCTCTTGTTTTAAACAATGTGAAGGGCTGAATGTAGATCTGCTGGCTCCTTTATTCCAAGAATCCGTGGTAAATCTCCCTTCAAACCTCTAATGAAGGTATCTAATGCTTTATCTCGGTATAATTGGAGATAGCGCTTCAAATCAATACGACTCCAGGGCCGTGTTGGCATTGCCAGTGATCTTGTTTCTCACTGTATGTAATATGCCAAAGTATTTTGGCGAGCCTGCCTCAGCTGCATCGACTGCGAGTATACGATCTACACTCTTATTCCGCTGGATAACCGGAGAATTCTCTGAGGCTTTCAACTATATCCGGAACTTCGTCCAAGTCATTAAAATTGTGGTTAGAAGTTATTGTTTGGTCGTCTACATCACTAAACTCCCTAGAGGGGCTAACTAACGGCAATTGTTTTGCCAAAATCTGGCTAACCGTGGCAGCTATCATATTCTCTGCGTTATTCACCATGCGTCTATTTTGTAAACGTTCTTTTTTTAAAACCAGTGGGTGGTTTCTTACTTCTATTTGGGGTGTCCCTTGGTAGTCGAAAAGTTGGAATTAAGTTATACTACATTCATAGTCTTTATATTTGTTTGCTTATTGCTTCACAATATTTTGTATTTCTTGTTCTTTTAATTCGATTTTACTTATGTGTTAGTTGTTTGTTCGTTTGTTTGTTTTTCACTTCATTTCTAACTTACAGTACTATTCCTGATGTGGCAACCTCTGCCGATCCGGATTTCATCCTTTGGGTATCTACTGGGGATCCTGCGAACAGTCTTCGTTGAGAGTATCCTGCGGGCGCGCTTTACAAGATGTGTTGTCCACCGATGGGCAAAATGAACAATTAAGTTCCAAGTGCCTTTCGCGAATTTTACCAATCGTTGAATTTAATCGACGAGACTTGCACTGGCTTTATTTTCGCGTATAGCCGACTAACGCGCACGTAGTAGCACGAGCCGGTCGCTGCTAAATAAACTTAAATCAATCTAGCCCTAGCAACCTGAGGCTTAGCAGCAGCGGCGTTGGCAGCGGCATCGCCGCTGATGTTGTTGGCCCGTTGGGCAATTCTTGTTGGAATTTTCGGCGGCTGCGAGCGGAATTTGCGACATATGTTGAAGTCTGTGAGCGTCAGTCCGGATCAACGGACGTATGCTCTGTGTAGGTGAAACTCATAATTCTAGTTTTTAGGTTAAGTTTAATAAGGGTTGAAGTTTAAAATGAACAATCCCGCTCGTGAATTGGGATTCTTTTGCTAACCTCATCATACCCACCAATCGTGCAAAACCCTCAAAGCCGCCTCGGTTGATAGTCACGCCGCAGGCCGCATCATATCTACGGGCAGTTTGGGGCTCCGCACCTGGCGCAGCCGATATCCAACATATTTTTGGTGCCTCCTGTGAGGACGATTCTTGGCGATTGGACTGAGGATTTTGGATTGCTGAAGACAGTGCGACTTAATTGAAAAAGTTAGTGCAATTTGACAAAACGTGTAAGGTTAGGTATTCAGAATGGCTGAAAATCTCATGTATTTAACGCTTGAGCGAAGGAACTGGCAACCTCATGGAGAAATCATGAATCCGTACATACGGAAACCAAGCTCGAAGCCAGGCTAGAATCGCTGGTAGAATTTAACGCAGAATTTAAACGCAACTATCAGCACCTTGCACGAGTGCTAGATAACGAGGAGATTAGAACAAGGTATATCGATAAGGCAATCAGGGATGTGTTTAAAGAGTACGTTGTATGATCACAAGGAACACAGACATCCGACATCTTCCGCATTCAATGAGACGTGTTTGCATCAGAATATTGGCATTCACGGGGTTTGTGCAGACGTGTAGCTCATGTGTGAATTCGTTGGTATATTATATAGTGAAAAAGCTGCCTAAGCGATTTAGAGTAGGTTGGCGACGCTCAGATCTACCTACATTTGAAGAACTGTTTATTTACCTCGAGTCCTAATATAGAAAGATGATTACGGCATTGTCGGGAAGTTGCAAAAAAACGCGGCCACAGGAACAAAAAGCAAGGCGTATATGGCTTACATCCAAACCAAAGAGACGCAAAAGCTTCATTTATTACTCGACAAGCGGATATATGCATCGTCTGTGGCAAGGAGATTCCTCATTGGAACCTGTAATGTATTCAAAAAATTGTGTGCGTTGGATCGTAATTCAATTGTATTAAAACATCGGTTGTGTTTTAAGTGTCTTAGTCCGAATCATCACGCAGCTGCATGTGGCTGCTCGCGAAACTCTGCAAGGTGCTATGAGCGGCACCATACTTTAATTCACCTGTATAGAACGCGTGGTCAAATGGATGAGTCTAGAAACGACGCCTCATGGAAAATGGATACAAGTGCACAGCAAGTATCTACAAATCTAATCAACGGACAGGATGAAGTCCTACATTTTACAAGACAGGAGGTCTTGTTACCAAGAGCAATGGTGCTTATCGAGCCCAATCAGAACCAGGGTTCCCAAGCGTTGTTCATTTTGGAGAATGAAACCCAGCAACAAGGAAACGGGTACATATAAAAATCATTGGTTTAGTGCATGAAAGGAATACCGAAGCGTCTATAGGAATTGAGCTATATGATCCACAAGTAAAGCGCAAGATATTTGCGTATGTCCTGCCCAAGGTGAGTCCCAGAATTCGTTTAGCCAATCCTAATTATTTTTTCCGCAAGGTGTCGACATTTTTTTCTCGAGCGATATTTATGATGAGCTGATGCTAGGTGCAGCATACCGAGGACCAACATGATCACCTCTAGCACAAAATACGCATTTGGGCCATATCGTGTTTGGAAAGATCAACGAACCTGCATCGTTGGTATCCTCGCACACAGTGAAGATACACACTCATGATGTCAGTAAGGAGCTCGCAAATGTTTTACGTAAGTTTAGGGAACTAGAGCAATTCGACAATGAGTCCCCAGGTCTCTCACCGGAGGAGAGGTGGCGGAGGACTTTTTTGTCAATACTCATCGTCGCTTATCTTCGGGAAAATATATTGTGCGCTTATCCTTATTGTCCCCTCTGGGTCAAACTATGGTGATTGGTTCGTCATATCGAAGAGCACTGAAGCGACTAGATTATCTGGACAGGCGCCTGCGTGCAGACCCCAGGTTGAAAAAAGCATATTGTCACACCAAATGGAACGAGCTATGCCTAAAATTTATAACATCATGCAGTTATAAAGGAAACATCATCACCTACGAAGGTCCGAGCTGTGTTCGATATCTAGAGTAAGACAATCAATGGGAAGTCATTGAAGGATATCTTAGCATTTGGGCAAAAATTACACATGAAGCTTGCCTGGAGTTATTCTCCATTGGCGTGTTCAAAGATTCGTGTTTACGGCTGATGTTGAACTAATGTACAGGTGCATTAATATTCCAAGGGAAGATGCCCAGTACCACCGCATATTATTAAAACGCGATAAGAACGATGACATAGAGGAGTATACATGCTTCAGCACCCTATTTAGCTCTGCGAGTCATGCAACAGTTAGCTGCGGACGAAAAGGAGACATTCCCATTGTCAGTAGATGTAGGGAAACATCAGATATATGTTGATGACATATTTTCTGGAGCGGATAGTGTTGCAGAGGTGGCAGCTATCCAGAGTCAAGTCATTGGTATGTTACGCAGTGGCATATTTGAGTTGAGTAAGTGGGCAGTAATTGCCCAAAATTGTTAGAAAAGATATCTATCGAATTTCGAGAAACGAAGGGATTGTTGCAGCAGCAGAACTACATATCTTTTGTGATGTATCAACTCAAGCCTATGCAGCGGTTGTATATTTACGTGTTCCTTATCTTACGGAATTGCTGCTGTCAAAATTTAAGGTCTCGCCTGTAAAGACACAATTTACCATACCCAGCGCTGAGTTGTGTGCTGCTCGAAGCTGCAAAATTTTATAAGTATTAAAAGAGAATTTGTGAATTAATATAATATAGTTATGATAGCCATCGGTTGGATCCGTGGAGGAGGTACAAACTGGAAAAAAAAAAATCTGGAGGTCTCGAATGAAAGTCAATGGAGACAAGTTCCCTCGATTGATAATCCTGCCGACCATCTGAGGCGGGGAATTATCGTATCTAAGTTGACTGCATGTGAAATGTGGTGGACTGGACCGCAGTGGTTACAAGGTCCGTAAGAAGGATGGCCTTGCAATAACATTGATCAACAGTCACTCTCATATGTGTGTATTCAGACAATCTTGACTTGCCACAAGATATCATTGGACATGACTTCTACACGACTTCTTCAAATTATGCCATATGTTTAACGTTTTATTCGAAACTCTTGCATAATAGAGTTTGAGCTTAAGCGAAGTGAGTTATTAACAAATGAATTAGAGGAAAGCCTCAAAGAAGTAATAAGATTTGTGCAAAAGGACTGTTTTGAAAACGAATGAAAGACGCTCTCTTCAAGTAAGTCCGTCCCAAGAGAATGAGAAACATACATATTTATTGCCGCACACCACTCCAACTGTATACTTCTTCTATACACTTGAATTTTTATTTACTAAAAATATAGAGACATAAAAAAACGACACACACAAACTCCTAAACATGTATATACACATAAAACATATCACAAAACACAAAAATTTAAAATGTATAGAATTAAGGAAGTATATATCAATAAACTCTGGAGGGGGGATTGGTTCGGTGTGTGACGGTGGGCAAAGGGATACTTCGTACCGCTGCAGGATAGTGGCCTGTGTGTGGGTCTGTATACCCGTGATGGTTTGGAGCGGTTGACGAGCATGAGCTAGTAGGCACCTTTAATGCTGCCTCGCCATGTCTCGGGCCCTCCAGGCCACCACGCTCTCTGTGCGATGCGAATGCTCGATGCCCGACGCGAGCACTCGCTCGCCCATTCCTTCGGGGAGAGAATGAGTGAGAAAGTGAGTGTGTGAGAGATACCTTAGATAGATGAGTGTATAGTACGAGGGTGACATGTGTGTGAGAGCGGGAGTAAGCGAGTCGTAGTGTGACGGCATTATGGCGCCAACTCAATTTAAATCTAACTACTCTCATATCCATACCCCCTGTCACAACACACTGGTCTCACGCAGGACACCAAATATCAGAGATACCTCCCTCACGAACTCAGCTAGTCGTGATTGCACCTTGTATGGAGGCTCATAAGAAGCTGGAATCTTGGCAAGTGGGGCTTTAAGTTGCGAAAGTGGTGCTCAAACAATGCTGCTGTACTGGGATACCAGAAGAGGACAGAGAATCTTCTCTAACGTTTGATGATGGGAGCGACATCACCAAAACTCTTGGACTCACCTGGGACTCAGCGTCGGATTCAATACCTGCAGCAGAGTTAGAAGTTTATGTTGTCTACCAGCATAGAAGAATATGAGCCCTGTGTGTACATCCTTTCTCGACAACTATTAGCCAGTTGTCAAATGTTGTGTTCCAAATCGCGTGTAGCTCTTTAGAAGACAATCACTGTTACAAAGCCAGAGCTCTGTCTTATTATCTAATCTCATGCGTGGGATATCTAAATGAATCTCTTTGAAATATTCTACTGTTGGTCGGATTCTTCTGTATGTCTTTCCTGGCAACGACCGAGCCCTGCAAGCTCAATGTGTTTGTAGCTAATCGCATCACAGCAGTTCAAGAGATAACTAATGGCACTACGTTCATACTTCACTCAACCCGGCAGATACACTCTTGAGAGGATCTACGCCCCCCAGCCCTCTCCCTAACCAGTCTGCGTCTTATGTGATAGCCCTGGTCATAACATATAAAATTGTTATCGATTTGAAATTTGACCCCTGCAGTACTGCTTAAGGAGTAGAACGACATGCATAATTGCCTTATGAAAGGACATCAATTGCGATCATGCAGCTCTGGATGCTGTCGGATCTGCGGGACGAAACATCATTCCCTGCCCTAAATAATAATGATTCTGTTCTGGTCAGCTGACTACGCCTGCTGATTCATCGTCAATACCCCAT
The DNA here is from genome assembly GCF_030788295.1 of Drosophila virilis. Taxonomy (NCBI): domain Eukaryota; kingdom Metazoa; phylum Arthropoda; class Insecta; order Diptera; family Drosophilidae; genus Drosophila; species Drosophila virilis. Next base: position 179,847 of record NW_027212852.1, read on the forward strand.
GCTTCTTTCGCTAGGTCGTCGCCATCTACCTCCACCTCTCTTGTTGCTCAGTATTTCAGTAGTGATGTTGTCCTCTTGGTTACTTCGTTAAAAATCGCTACAGCACTTTGATAAGTTGTCGAGCCAATTTGGATTCCGGTTCTCAGCTTCACATTATATCGTCGCGCCTTGCTCAACAGCTTCAGCTGAAAAAGCAAAACTCCTCAGCTATTGCCTTTGGTCTAGTTGGAGATTGTCGTTTTAAAACAGAAGCAAATACTGTCATTATCACAAAACAGTCACAGCTCTATTAGCGACACGACGATTTGGAAAATTACCGATAACATACTTACAGATCCGTCGTTCCTTAAGCCTCACCGCATGGACTTGCTGTCAAAATTTGAAGAACGTGCGAATTGGTGCGAAGATTTTGGGAGACTCTTGCCTGGAAATTACACCTATTACTTCAAAGGAAGAAAATATTTGCAAAGAACAATTCGTAAAGACTCAAGTGAGGTTGCCTAGTGGCCAATATTAGGTTCGTTTACCCGAATGGAATGAATGGGTACCTTGAAGATTCAATACTCACATTTTTTAAAGTAAAACTTGGATCTGGGTCATATCCCGTGCCGTGACAGAGTCCTGATCACTGTCTTTAAAGAAGACAGTTCAACGACCAAGTTCTTAATCAATCTTGGCAAGTTAGGGCTTCAAGTTGTCGTCTCGTGTCCATACCTGCCACATATATAATAGTTCACGATGTCTATGGCGCCGTCTATCTCATGCTTGAAATATTTAGAATGAAGTTCTTTGATGAAAAATTCTACTGTAAAATAAAATTTGATTGGCTGGCTTCTCACTTCGTTGATATATCTGCCACTTGTATATAATGTAACGCGTATTCGCATATGTTTATAAATTCATACACTGAATCAATCATCCTGGACAAACAGTATCTGATATAAAACATCGTAACCAACTCTTAATGCGGCTCGTCCTACTGTATCAGCTGTATCACTTCACATCCCTTATTTTTGGATTCGACACTCGCCATCATTATCACTATAATTCACAATCGGTTCTTGGACACTTATTCGGACACAATATTGGCCGTGGTTGGAAAATGTGTAATTCCGCCCAAGACCAATCTTCCCAAGGATGATTGAGCGTTGAGTATTGTTGACAATTTTTTATCAGCCAAGCAAAATTTTCCAGTCAAACGTTACATGGCTGTCTTCGTCTGCTTCGCGACTACCGCAATACACCTGGAGCCGATCAGGGTCCTGTCGACGGCTTTATTCTTGAAAGCGCTCATGAAGTTTATCTCGCTTCCATTTTATCGGGGCCAAGATCGAGCTCTTGGACCATAAGCGTCTCTTTATTAGTCACAATATTATTGACTCAGTACATGGCTGACTCCAATAATCCAGCCAAGCATCACTTTTATGGTGCTGATGGCTTTTGTAGTCGCAATTTTGTAGAGTTTCGCACCCTAGTCACTAAGCATATATAATATATATAATAATGCTGGTTGTCTTTTATAGCACTGACATTAACTTAAGCCAAGATCTCGTTGCTGCGCTTTCGGTACACCTCGGCCTATTGCAGTATGCAAGCATATCGGCACGTATCTATTCGGGTTCGGTTGCCTTTGTAAACAAATAATAGTCCCCGACCAATTCTACCTGGCTCTAGTAATTTGCAAAAAATATATAAACAAATTGAAACAAATTAAATCTGTATAATTATTTCTAGTGTGAAAGTTATTGAAAAAGCTCGATAGTGAAAGATTATCCTATATGAAAGATATATACACACACATAAATGTAAGTGCTCAAAAATAAATGTTTGTGAATAATGTGTAAAATTTTTTTAAAAAGTAGTAATCTTTGACAATTTAATCTTTATTTATAAAAGTAGCGGGTATAACCCGGACGGTAAATAGACAACTTTCATACAAAAGTCCGCCAGTTTACCAAATCGGTAAAATTTGTATGTATTGTACTAAAAATAATTTTAAAGCAAATCTGAAAAAATTAACAGCACCAAAAATCTTGAATCGCATTTCACCCGGAGGAGTATAAATTTTTCGAAAAATGTGAAACACGTCTCAAACAATTTTCCATAAAGATTCTTGAAAATAAATTTGAGGGTACCAAATCACTGACCCACATATCCACCAAAGAGAATACATTTTTGAAAAAGTGGTGGAATTTCCCAAATTGCTGAAGCACGTATTCATTAAGTTCTTATGTAGAGCTTGTGTAGAACAAAACTTAACCGCATCAATAAAAATCTAGGAATCGCATTTCTAGCGGGATGCTTTGATTCTGCGAAAAATGTGGAACACGTCTAAAATGAATTTTCATACAAATCCTTGAAATCAAATTTGAGTGCGAAACATCAACCGATCGGATGGTAAACAAAAAAGTTTCATACAAACGTTTTGCGCGATGTTTCCATATTTGCGGGTGGTGTTACCCGAAACTCTGTCTTAACATAAGCCTTTCACAAAAGGTAACTACAGTATTAATTTCAGCTCCCAGCTCTTACGTTTTGAGCTGTGCGGGATTGCGTTAATCAGTCAGTAAGTCAGGACAAACAATTTTATTAAATATAGGGTTATTGTGGAATTTTTACATATTTTGTGATATTAAGTAGTAATTGAATGAGTCAATTAAATATTATTCTGGTTCAAGGGTCGGTATTTAAATATTGAAAACAACATTTATCTTATTACAAGCTTTGCAGAACTCCCTCTTTCTGTTTCCCGCAGCACATATGTCAAAACCAGCTAGATCGGACGACCGGACGAAAATTTAGTTGCTGAATGAAAAAACATTTTGTTTTCATATCATATAACTGCCATAGGAACGTGCCTATTTTATGTATCAAGATATCTTGACCAAACTGGGCATTAACTATTTTCCCTGCGCTTCTTATATACGGGCAAAGCACTATAAGCATTATAAAACGGTTGGGTCTGAAAGGGTATTAAATCTTCGGCCTGCCGAAGATAGCCTTTCTTTCTCGTTTGTCTTTTCATAGGTACCATATTTTCTATAACTTCTATAAAAAATATAAAGCACTTTATGCTCTTTAGATCTTTATCGAATTGGTAGTTATTGTCTAAATATTTCTGTATGCTCACTTCATGTGAGAGTATTTTGTTGTTGTAAATTACCCTCTCTCGTCGTAGCTTTAATTTAACTATAGGGCTACCGTGTTCCAAGTGCTGTAGGTTAATGTATTGTCCGGTCGTATATTTTTTCCGGTATGGCTTACTATACAGTTGTCACTAAAAATTAAATTTAATTTAAAAATCTCTCGCGTCTCAAAGCGCTGGGCAGATTTCGTCAGTGCAGACAAAAGGCCTCCGATATAGAGTGTGCAGCAGCTTACAAGCAGCCGGCAAGCATTATTTGCTTCTTCTAGGCTGTGATTGTGAGTGCTCTCTTTGGTTGTTGCCTACTCAGCTTATACATGCAAGATCGGGCTATACCCGCTAGTATTATTATAGCTAACAATTAAAACTTTACAACCATTTTTATTGGACTAAGTGCTGTCCATTTTCATACCGATTTGCGCAGTCTGCTATTTGACGCAAACATGTAATGCCAATGTAGCTTGCCTTCTGGGGTTCTCTCATATACATATAGATATACAATCGGAATCGTCAATATACAGCGTTTATAATTTGAAACCTAGCCGCTTTTGCTCTGAAAACCCTATTTGGAAGACTACTTCGGGCCGTCTGTGATATTAAGGTGATTTCAGAATTCATATGAAACCAGTTAATCATGTGTGTGTGCGATATACACTTACGATATCAAAATAAAATATACGACTATTAATTATATAGACTAATACAGCATACAAAGCCTGTCGTACGCAAGTAGACCTCCAAGCAAAAAGACCAGTATAGTAAATAATAATATATACCGTCAAAAAATTACAGCATTAATAGTTGTAAGCTATGAAAGCGACGAGCTTTTCACTTTGCTCATGTATTTTAAAACATATTTGAACGAGCTCCCTATTCTGTTTATCGCGCTTCCTATTCTCCCTGCTACTAAGAATGCAAATAATGGCAATTTTGCAGCAGGTTTAACTTTTTGATTATCAGACATTGTCAGACATTGGAATGTGCTAGGTACATGGGGCCCTGACAAGATCACTTTAATTTTTTGATATTAATTAAAATTCTATTACAGCGGATTATTGAATCATATGTTGAAAAACGACAGGGTACCACCTATGGACCTCCAAACCAACGATCAATGACTATATTTATAGATGACATTAACATGCCAGTCATCAATGAATGGGGTGATCAAATTACGAATGAGATTGTTCGTCAAATGATTGAGCAACGTGGATTTTATTCCTTAGATCGCCCAGGAGATTTCTCTACAATTATGGATATTCAAATGCTGTCAGCCATGATTCACCCAGGTGGAGGTCGCAATGATATCCCAAATCGTCTAAAACGCCATTTGTCTATATTCAATTGTACTTTACCAAGCAATAACTCGATTGATCAAATTTTTAAGAGTATTGGTGTTGGTTATTTTTCCCCGAGTCGATTTGAAGAAGATGTTGTACAGATAATACCATTACTGGTACCCCTGACTCGAGTTTTTTGGCAAAACGTTAAGGTCAAAATGTTGCCTACTCCAGCTAATTTCCACTATGTGTTTAACTTAAGAGACCTCTCACGCATTTGGGAAGGCGTTCTAAAAGTTAAGAGCGAAGAATGTAACACTGTAGATCAGGTGCTTAAATTATGGTGTCACGAGTGCACCCGAGTAATTGCAGATCGCTTCACCGTTGAGAAAGATAAAGTTTGGTTTTTAACTCGTATGCGCATTGATGCAGAATTTTATCTAGAAGAGTTTTTTGAACATTTTCCTGAAGAAGCATCTTATTGGGTAGACTTTTTGCGCGATGCCCCGGAACCAATGGAAGACGACGATGAGGATATTTCATTAGAACCCCCTAAGATCTATGAGGAAATACCAAGGTAATAATTTATTTTTTCTTTTTTAAAATTATTAATTAAAACTTTTTTATCAGTTTTGAATTTGTACGAAATAAAGTCATGTTCTTCATGTCACAATTTAATGAGTACATACGTGGCCTTAATATGGATCTTGTATTTTTCTCAGATGCACTGAAACATTTAATGATAATTTCCCGTATACTTAGTAATCCTCGTGGCAATGCACTGCTGGTGGGCGTGGGTGGGTCGGGAAAACAGAGTTTGACTCGACTGGCTTCATTTATAGCAGGATACAAATTTTTTCAAATTACTTTAACACGTTCCTACAACACCGGTAATTTAACTGATGATCTAAAGTTTATGTATCGAACTTCTGGCTTAGAAGGCAGCGGCATGACCTTCATATTTACAGATAACGAAATAAAAGAAGAGTCATTTTTAGAATTCATTAATAACATATTAAGCTCTGGTGAAATAGCTAATCTGTTTGCTAAAGATGAGATGGACGAAATTTACAATGAACTTATCCCAATCATGAAAAAGCAACAACCAAGAAGGCCACCAACTCAAGAAAACCTATATGATTTTTTCATAACGCGCGCTCGTTCTAATCTTCATATAGCTCTCTGCTTTTCACCGGTATATTTGTAACGTAATAATCATTAAGTTATTTAAATAATTTTTTTACAGGTCGGGGAGAAATTTCGACTGCGTTCACTTAAATTCCCTGGCCTTATTTCCGGTTGTATAATTGATTGGTTTCAGAAATGGCCAATAGATGCATGTGTGGCAGTATCCCGTCACTATCTTGGTGAGCTGGAACTTATATGTAGTGAAAAAGTTAAAGATCAGGTCGTTGATATTATGAGTTGGATTCACGAATCTGTACAAGATGCATGCTTTAGTTATTATGATCGTTTTCGCCGCCTAACATTTGTCACGCCCAAATCTCTAATATCGTTTTTGGAAAGCTACAAAATTCTTTATAAACAAAAGCAAAATCATATTGTCATAATGTCGGAACGTATGAGCTCTGGCTTAGACAAACTAGATGAGGCAGGCGCTTCTGTATCTGTGCTTAAAAAGGATTTAGTTGAAATGAATAAAGTTATTGCATTAGCTACTTCGGAAGCAGAAGAAGTGTTAGCAACTGTGGAACAATCCAAAGGAGCAGCTGAAATTGTTAAAGTAGAAGTGGCACAAAAGAAAGGTTCAGCGGAAGTTCTCGTAAAAAATATATCTGCTGTAAAACAAGTGGCAGAAGCTAAGTTAGAAAAGGCCTTGCCTGCTTTGGAAGAAGCCGAAGCAGCACTTAAAACTATTAAAGCGGCTGATATTGCTACTGTTCGCAAGCTTGGAAAACCCCCATACTTGATTACTCTTATTATGGATTGTGTCTGTATATTATTCCGCCGTCAGATTAAACCCATTCGTCCTGATACGGAGAAGACTTTTATACAAAGTTCCTGGGATGAGTCCCTTAAGGTGATGTCGGACACCAGCTTCCTTAGAAAAATCGTTGAATATCCAACTGACTTAATCAATGCTGAAATGGTTGACATGATGATCCCATATTTTCAGTATCCGTAAGTATATTAATAATTAAGTTTCATTGAGTAGATTCATAAATAGCCTTTTAAATGTAAATGAATATAAAATAATTTTACCGAACATAAAACTTAGCGAAATATAAACTTTCATTTATCACTTTGTATGCCTCGAACCTCGAATAAAAATGTGTAAAACCGGTATAATATAGTTATTCAAATGTATGTATCAGGCAGAATGAAGCTTTTCCGACCCCATAAAGTTTATATTTTCTTGATCAGAATCAATAGCTGAGCCGATTTCTGTCCCTCCCTCCGTATGTATGAACGCAAGGATCTCAGAACTAGAGAGTTGTAACGAACGTAGGTCCTCCTAATGCCCTCATAGTACGAATTTCTTCCGAAACCGTTTTCAGGTACAAATCGAAATCAAAATTCCGATTTTCGATAATAAGAGCTAAAGTCACCAAACTTTTAATATATATAGCTTCTAGAATATTATGCACAGATCAAGAATCTTTCATTTAATAGCTTTCGTGGCCTCCCTGCAACCACCATTAAACTTAAATTATTCCCTTAGCACCGCATTGCACCGATCGTTCCCATAGATTCCAGGGAATGTAATCCTCATCATCCATCTGGTTGCCCAAATGTCTATACAGATGCTTATTTTCTTCTATGTAGTCCGAGGACTTGACTGAAAAGTAGAATTTGGCCGAAAAGTCCGGACAAGCCAACACATTCGAAATCGTCTTATCCATGACCATTACTACACTTTCTTAAAGAGCGCCGTTGGCGGCTGTACCTGACTCGCGAAGTTAGCAACGAAATGCCTGTAACACGAAATTATCCCGAGAAACAGCCGTAACTTCTTACGATTAGTTGGGGCTCTAAGGTTACTTATCGTCTCTGTCCTCCGGATCGGTACACATCTCTTCCCCGCCAATGACATGTTTCAGAAAGACCAATCTTTCCCTGAATAAGCAGCATTTCTTTCTATTCAACCTGAGATCGGCAAGATGCTCCATCTCCAGCCTTGTCCAATGCTCGATGGAAGTCGCCAACGCTGAATGATAATACCTGTCCTTCAATTGCTTGTTAGTCTTCAGCCAGATCTTGTGCATACCTACCAGTTCCAACTCCATGAACTTCCGTAGTTGCGGATCCGGCGGCCACCCCGCTTTCTGGTGTAATTTTCCTTGAGACCAGCCAATAAAATCTGAAAATAAGGTTCCGTGGCGCCGTATATTTCATGCTTGAGATATTTAGAATGAAGTTCTTTGATGAAAAATTTTACTGTGAAATAAAATTTAACTGGCCGCCTTTTTACTTCGTTGAAATATCTGCCACTTGTATACAATGTAACGCGTATTCGCATATGTTTATAAATTCATACACTGAATCAATCATCCTGGACAAACAGTATCTGATATAAAACATGGTAACCAACTCTTAATGCGGCTCGTCCTACTGTATCAGCTGTATCACTTCACAGCCCTTTTTTTTGATTCGACACTCGCCATCATTATCACTATAATTCACAATCGGTTCTTGGACATTTTTTCGGACACAATATTGGCCGTGGTTGGAAAATGTGTAATTCCGCCCAAGACCAATCTTCGCAAGGATGATTGAGCGTATTGTTGACAATTTTTTATCAGCCAAGCAAAATTTTCCAGTCAAACGTTACATGGCTGTCTTCGTCTGCTTCGCGACTACCGCAATACACCTGGAGCCGATCAGGGTCCTGTCGACGGCTTTATTCTTGAAAGCGCTCATGAAGTTTATCTCGCTTCCATTTTATCGGGGTCAAGATCGAGCTCTTGGACCATAAGCGTCTCTTTATTAGTCACAATATTATTGACTCAGTACATGGCTGACTCCAATAATCCAGCCAAGCATCACTTTTATGGTGCTGATGGCTTTTGTAGTCGCAATTTTGTAGAGTTTCGCACCCTAGTCACTAAGCATATACAATATATATAATAATGCTCGTTGTCTTTTATAGCACTGGCATTAACTTAAGCCAAGATCTCGTTGCTGCGCATTCGGTACACCTCGGCCCATTGCAGTATGCAAGCATATCGGCACGTATCTATTCGGGTTCGGTTGCCTTTGTAAACAAATAATAGTCCCCGACCAATTCTACCTGGCTCTTGTAATTTGCAAAAAATATATAAACAAATTGAAACAAATTAAATCTGTATGATTATTTCTAGTGTAAAAGTTATTGAAAAAGCTCGATAGTGAAAGATTATCCTATATGAAAGATATATGCACACACATAAATGTAAGTGCTCAAAAATAAATGTTTGTGAATAATGTTTATTTACATTTAGAATAACAGTGTCTTTAGTATAAATTTTTTAAAAAGTAGTAATCCTTGAAATTAGTTATGTTTAGAAGGCACTACTGAATTATGAACCCTTGTCATGGATTAGCTTTTACGAATAACCAACAGGCATATGCGTGCTTAGAAAATGTACCAATACGAGACAGGTAGCAATTGACTTTTGAATTGTTCTGGAAAATTATCCTTTAATTTTGAAAGTACTTGTTCGCTTCTATTTTCTGGATTAGTTTTATGAATGTCATAATCTGTTAGATTTTCATAGAGGATTTTGCTTACTTTGACCAATCGGTCGAAATTAGTTGTGTTTAGAAGGCACTACTGAATTATTAACCCTTGTCATGGATTAGTTTTTTACGAGTCCCCAACAGAAACATGCGTGCTTAGAAAATGTACCAATATAACACAGGGTGCAAATGTAGTTAATTGTATAGATATCTATATGGCTGAAGTCTGGGGGGCTGTTCAGGTGAACTGGAATTATGTTATCTAACTTTGTCTGTCGTATTTCATGGCTAGGCATGCTAGCTTTGTTTGAAGTAAAGTGTTCTTTTTAAGTGAAAAGTTTCATTAATACCGTGATGGTTATCATTATTGTGATACTCGTTAAAAAGCATGTTGAATTGTGAATCCGTGTCACCCGATGCCGTAGGACTTCCCAAAGTCGACAGAAACAATTAATTTTACAACAGCCGCTAGAAGGCTAGTCGTCCGGATTACCGGCTGTTTTAAGTACCGCAGTTAATAGTGTTCCGACTGTCCTACCTGTGGCTAGAGGCGTAGTCTAGTCAGTTTCCACCGAAGAGACATCTTTTTGTTTCTAGGCTTGCCCCTCACTTCTGGATGTAAAAGCCTTTATACATGCAAAAGTTCATGCCCTCGATATAATGGAAGACAAATTTAAGTTCGCTTACTTTAAAATAATTATTTACCGAATTATAGGAATATAAGGCCAAATTGAAAAATCTGACTCCGATTTTATTACCACCTAATTCTAACTTAACTTGCTGAATAAAAAACTAATTTCTTCTTTCGAGCTTGCCTATCAGAAAGTTAGAGGTCTTAAATCTAAAATCGCCAACCTGTATTTAGATTAGCTTTTAATTTCCATATTATCGCCTTTACTGAGACCCTGATGAAACCGGATATTCTCAGACTCTTAAATTTGTACCTCCAAATAAGCCACTTATACTTACTCTTTCATAAGAACGCATTGATTGATTTTCGCATCTCGGAGATTGAGCTGGTGGCTGTATTTGGTATTTTGTCTATCTTTATTTCATGTTAATATTTACCTCCTCAAATCAGCTATCTATCTCCCTCTTCTTCGTCAAACGAATTTATTGATGGTCTATATAAACTGTCCTTACGGCAGGTTAAGGCAGGTGCGCAACTCAAGAAACACATCTCTTGATTTAATTTTCGTGTTGGATTCGTTCAACAGTGTTGTGTACAGGATCAATCCACTTACACTTCCTGAAGACTCTTTTCATCCAATTCTGGAAATAACCATTGATCATCAAAGAATTGACCTGATAAAAGACACTTTTCATCCAAATTTGGGGATGGTCATTGACTCACCAGACCGAGTCCCTATCAAGTTGTTTTCGAAAGGCTGATTTCCATAAGCCAATTGATCTTATTCTGCAAGTCGACTGGTCCCAACTGTACAATTGTGCACATATTGATGTTGCCATTAAACTTTTTTATTATACCTTGTACTCAATTTTTGATGACTGCGTCTTAATCAGCCAGCGATGCCTGTTAGGACTCCCTGGTCAAAAAACGTGAAGTCGAGGTGTTATAAAAAGCTTAAGCAGTTGCCCGACCAAATTTTTCCTCTCAAAATTCCATCCGTTACAAGAATTACCTTTGACGTTGTCGCCTTCAATTTTCACATAAAGCTGCCATAGGAACGATCGGTCAAAAATTAAGTTTTTTTTGTTTGTTTTTGTTTTTTGTTTTTCAAGAAATCTTGACCAAGCTCGACATTTATTAGTTTTACTACTTACTATCTTCATATAAATGCCATCCTCTTTTGATTAAGATCTTTCGATTAACTAAGCTCCCTTTCATTTTTGCAAAATCTTATTTACATCGGACTATTATATCTATTATCTGACATTGGTACGATCGGTCGAAAACTAGATTTTTGATTAAAAACCTATTTTGTGTATCAAGATATCTTGACCAGGACCGGCATTTTCTCTGTGCTTCTTAGATATGGGCAAAGCACTTTAATCATTATGAAAAGGTTGGGTTCGCAAGGGTATTAGATCTTCGGTGTGCTGAAGATAGCCTTGTTTTCTCGTTTTGATTTGTTATTGTATTTGTACACATAGTCGTAGCTTGTAGTTTGTACAATGGGCCATCAATGTCTTTACAAAATGCCGGCGTCTTAGTATTTTGTATGCATTATATTATGCAAAAGTGTCGTTATATGCTTCCTGAACCAAACTAAATCAGACTTTATTGCAGTAAATGTACAGGTTTGGTTACGTTTAAGGATGGATTTAAGGATTTAAGATATTTTATCATTGTCGAATAGACGCCAATTTTATTTTCATAAGGTACACTTAAGTTATATTTCTGTGGAGGACTTGATTCTAACATGAATTGCATACAAAAATCGTTAGTGGTTTCCTTAAAGTTCGGATTATTTTTTGGGTTGTATGCGACTGAGCGCATCTGTCAAAACATTAAGAGAGCACTGTTAATATATGAAGTTATAATCACAGTCGGCCTAACGGAGTTTCCAGCGTAAAAGTGCCATGTAAGTTGGGTTTGATGTATCGCCCCAAGTGGTTAGTGGTCCGATACAAGAGTGAATTTTCAGCCGTATAGGTCAGGTCAAAATTGTTTTAATGCTCACTTTCTATGGTAAAAGCTGTTATCTGCCTGTATACTATTCATTTCTACCCGGTGGTAAGTTGAAAACTAATTTGATTTTTCCAATTGATCTATAATATAATTAATCTTGGAAATGAGGTAGCGGTTTAATATTGAATTTTCATTGAGTTTTCTGTAATCTATTGCTAATCTCCATTTACATACCCTTGCAGAGGTTATTATAATTTTGTCGGGAAATGTGTAACGCATAGACGAGAAATCTCCGAGCCCATAAAGTATATATATTCTTGATCAGTATGAACAGCCGAATTAGCCATGTCCGTCTATCTAACTGTCTGTTTTTATGAGAACTAGTCTCTCAGTTAGTTTTAAAACTCTTTCTGTCGTTCGCAGCACATATATCAAATCCAGCTGGGTCGGACCGCTATATCAAGGTCAAGGTCAACATATCATGACTAAACTCGGCATTTATTAGTTTTACTAATTATTAATCCACTCTAACTTATATCTGGCATAAGAACGATCGGTCAAAAACTAAGATCTCGTATAAAAACTTTTGTGGTTTATCAAAATATCTTGACCAAACTTTTCCCTGTGCTTCTTAGATACAGGCTAAGCACTATGACCATTACGAAAAGGGTGGGTATGTAAGGGTATTAGATCATCTGGGTGCCGAAGATAGACTTTCCTTCTCGTTTGTTTTGTTCTTGAATTCTTTTTTTCGTACTCTCGACACTGAGCCCTTGTCCTTATAGAATATGTCGGTGTATTGGTTACATAATTGGATAAGGGATTTATTTCTTGTTTGTTAAGTTGCTCTTTTTTATTTTAATTAAACCATTAGGATTGGTATGCTAATTATAATTTTCATTTATTCATAAATAGTCGACAAAACGAGTGCCTTGCTCACTATTCAATAGATTATACATATTAATGCAAATTAATTGCTAATAGCTAAAGTTGGGTTGGTCAACCGAAAAGGACAATAATTATCAATAATCAACTAATGTAGAAGCACAACACCGAGAAGTGCGTATGGTTGGTTAACGACGGATGCAAGAGCAGTATTTAAGGAAGCGAGTGGGTGAGAGGAATATGAGTGAACACACAGGAGGAATTGGTTCCCACTTGACCATGCTGCAGCAGCATATTCCAAGCATACACGCTCCACATCCATATGTTGGCAGCCAAGCATTGTCCGGATTTATTTAGAATAGATGTTTACAAATTCCAGTTTATAAAATTTGAAGCTTAATATAATCACAAAGTTTTTGATATGGTATAGTTAAGGGTTTTATCCCGATATGATATAGCAAGTGTAATTATGTTTGTCTCATTTTTTCTTTGTAATTGATTGTGATTAATTGAGCATAACATCTTTAGACTGAAAGCGACGACAGCATTACTAGTATTTGGCATGCCATGCTGTTCTAATAAAGTTCTGTGAGGGAGAGGAGGTGACGTAAAATGGCAAGAGTGCAGGGCAACGCTAGGTGAAACATATCTGCTTGAGACAGAAAGCAGAATGCTGCAAATCAAAGTAATTTTTTCAAAAAATTTAGGAATAGCGGTCAGTTTTGCAATGATTACAATCATTTTGTATATCAGACTTCTCACCTTTCTTGTGAAGAGGAATTATATAAGATTTTTTCCAAAGGGATGGACGGTCAGAAGTTTCAAGGGATAGATTAAAAAGCTTTAGCAATGGATAAAGAAGGGAAGAACTACACTTCTTGAGTAGACAATAAGGAATATTGTCAGGCCCAGGAGAGTAAGATTTTAATGAGTGTAGCTAAAAGGGAAAAGGAGTCTAAAATAATGGGAGGAGGTATAGAACTATAGGAAGAAATATTTAGCCAAGTCTGTACACGAACCAGACTTTTGAAACCTTTTTTATCTTGGGAATACATACATCTTAGAGGGAGATTAGAATCTTTTAAAAAAAAAATATAATTATTCATATCAACAGAGTCATAAAAGGCCCATAAGGAACATAAATAAGCTGATTCAGCAATGAATAATTTTCTTTGCGAAAGCAACGGCGGGACTTGATGGCTGATGAGCACGAAATGAGAGGATTACAATTGAGCATTGCGATCTCTAAAGTAGGATGATATACATCCTCAGGAAGACATAAAGGAGGGGACCTAGACACATTAGAAATAAGGTAATTGTTAACAAAGACAAGGTCAAGTGTTCTATTCATGTGATTAGAAAATAAATTGAATTGAAACAACGAAAGATCAATTACGCAGTCTATATAATGTGCTGAGGGCTCTAGATAATTTTCAGCAGTAAATAATGATGTTCGGCAAATTAAAATCACCCAACACCATAAATAGGTCATTATCACGCATGTGTGAAGAAACTTCTTTAATACAAGTAACATGTTTCATATAAACTTGAAGTTCAGAAGAAGTAGGGACATAAGAGCATGTATAATAGATATTCAGTATAGTAAAAGGCACCTGAACTGAGACAACTGCGCTTCAGTAGGCGTACTACTATAAAAGTTTTGAGAGTGGCGTTAACGATAATTAATACCCCACCACCTCGAATTGGCCGATCATTTACCATATTTTATTGAAAATGCAATTATATCCAAATCGAAGGAAGTGCTGGCCGTGAAAAGATTTTTAAGCTGTGAAATGAGACATCTGACATTCTGATAATGAATAAAGATTTGTTCAGAAGATGAAGTTAGTTTGCTGGGCTAGAAATGGTTCCATGTAATGAAGGGACTGGAAGGGGGTGACAGCCTCTCTAAGCTTTTTATACCCTTGCAGAGGGTATAATAATTTTTTTGTGAAATGTATAACGCATAGGAGACACCTTCGATCCCATAAAGTATATATATTCTTGATAAGCATCAACAGTCGAGTCAATATAGCCATGTCCGTCTGTCTGTTTCTATGCGAACTAATCCCTCAGTTTAAAAGCTAATATTATAAAACTTTGCAGAAGTCCCTTTTCCTGTTGCACGCAGCACATACGTCAAAACCAGCTGGATTGGACCACTATATCATAGAGCTGCCATAGAAACGATGTTTTTCAAGAAATCTTGACCAAACTCGGCATATATTAATTATTTGTATACTCCTCATATATATGCAAAATCTTATTAAGTTCGGACAACTATATCATATAGCTGCTATTGGAACTAAATGTCGAAAATTAAGCTTGTATGAAAACACTTTTTGTTTTACAAGATATCTTGACCAAGCTCGGCATTTATTAATTTCACTATACTCCTCATATGTAGGCAAAATCATATTAAAATCGGACCACTATATCATATAGCTGTCATAGGCACGATCGGCCAAAAATTAAGTTTAGTTGTATGAAACAACATTTTGTTTTTTAAGATATCTTGAGCAAACCCGTCATTTACTAGTTTCACTATACTCTTCATACATAGGCAAAATCCTTTAAAGATCGGACCACTATATCATATAGCTGCCATAGGAACGATCAAACTTGGCCGTTACTAGTTTTACTATACTCCTCACATGTAGGCAATAATTATATTAAGATCGGAACACTATAGCATAAAGCTGCCATAGGAACGATCAGTCGAAAATTCATTTTTAGAAAAGAAATATGTTGCTTATCAAGACATCATGACTAAAATCGAAATTTATTAGTTTTACTATAATCCTCATATATATGCAAAACCCTATTATCATATAGTTGTCATAAGAACGATCGGTCGATAATTAAGTAGCATGAAAAACATTTTGTTTTTCAAGTAATCTTGACCAAACCCAGCATTTACCAGTTTTACTATACTCCTCATATATAGGCAAAATCTAATTAAGATAGGACCACTATATAATATAGCTGCTATAGGAACGATCGGCTTAAAATTAAGTTGTATGAAAAAAAAGTGTTGCTCATCGAGACATATTGACCAAAATCGGAATTTAATAGTTTCAATATACCTATCATATATGTATATGCAACATTTGGTGATCGGTCGAAAATTAAGTTTTTGTATGAAAAACATTTTTGTTTTTCAAGATATCTAGACCAAACTCGGCATTTATTAGTTTTACTTTACTCTTCATATATGTGCAAAGTCCTATTAATGTCGGACCGCTATATCATATAGCTGCCATAGGAAAGATCGGTCGAAAATTAAGTTTTTGTATGAAAAAACATATTGTGTGTCAAGATCTCTTGACCAAACTCGGCATTTATTAGTTTTACTATGCTCCTTATATATATGCAAAATCCTATTAAGATCGGACCACTATATAATATAGCTACCATAGGAACGTTTTATCAAAAGTTAAGTAATATGAAAAAGCATTTTATTTTTCAAGATATATTGACCAGATCATATATAGGCACAGTCCTATTAAGATCGGACCGCTATAGCATAGAGCTGCCCTTGGAACGATCGGTCGAAAATTAAGTTTGTTGAATTATAAAATTTTTTGTTTATGAAACTATTTTGACAAAACTCGGCAGTTATTACTTTGACTATACTCCCCATATGTAGGAAAAATCATATTAAGATCGGACCTCTATATATTAAATCTGCCATAGGAACGATCAATGGAAAATTAAGTTGTATGAAATACCTATGCTAACCTTGGTCATAACAAACAGCTGTTTCAATAGACTAAGATCACGACCTCTTATGTTTACATGAATGTTTGGCTTGTTAAGTTAAAAGATTTCGGTAATAATAAACAAGTAAGAGGTTCTAGTCGGGAGCTCCCGACTAGGGGATACCCTGAACCCTCTTATTTCAACACCAAATAAATTAATAAAAAAAAGTTCCCTTGGCAGGGCTCGAATTTGCAACTGACCCCATTACTTACTGTCGACTCTACTCAACCGCCACAACAGCAAAAAAAAAAAACATAAGACTTTCCCCGGTAGGGCTCGAACTCGCGACAGACCGCACCACTTGCTATGCCTCTACTTAGCAGCCACACCAACAATTAAGTACTTATGATAAAAAAGGAACTAAAATAACATTACGAAAAAAAAGATGGAATTACCATGCTATTAGAATGCGAAGCAGACGCGCATGAATGTGTGTGTGTACATGTATACATAAATTCTTAAAGCTGCTGCCCCATTCAATTGCGCAGTTGCATATAACTTTGGTTTTTCTTCTTCTTGATCTTTCTAGAGTATATCTTATTGTACCATAGAATATTTGTGTACTCTGAAAAAATCAATTGCATTTAAATTGTGGTTTAAATTGGTTGGCAATAAAAGATGGGTTATTAACTTGATTTATAGGTCTGTGGTGGTAGCGGGGTGGTAGCGATAGGTATAAAATGAAAGATACTTGACATATATAATATTCTGGAAGCAATATCATGTTTTATTATTATTATTTTCCCAATTTGCTCCAAAAAACAGGATGTCGATATCGATTTTTATCGATTGCTTAGAAACGGAGTAAGTTATCGATTATCGGATACAAACTCGATCTACGCAGGCACTAGGAGGACCTACAACTATTTCAAGACTCTAGCTTTAATACGTTCTGAGATCCTTGCGTTCATACATACGGGCGGACAGACAGACGGACATGGCTAGATCGACTCAGCTATTGATGCAGATCAAGAATATACATACTTTATGGGGTCGGAGATCCTTCCTTCTGCCTGTTACATACATTTGGATTTTGCACAAATGTAATATACCCTTATACCCATTTTTATTGGGTTCAGGGTATAAAAAAAAAGACGTCTTATTACTTTCAAGCATTGGGCGAGAGTGTTTTCTTCGTTTTTATTTAATTTTATTTGTTGTTTATTACATACAATTTTCTAAGTGAGCTCTGCCGCTAAGAGCTTCGGTAGAGAGAGAGAGTTGCAGTACATATGTGCCTATGTAATTATGTATATATATAAATATATATATATATATGTACAGATGGTACATACTCAAGAAGTGCTTACGCTAGCGATCTCACGCTGCGGCCAGTTTGCATAAGTGACGGATCCTATTACTGCACTTATGTATATTTAAGTTGGGCATATGACCACTCGCTATATTGAATACTCTACAATACTGTGGGCACATGATCATTTGGCATACAACATACTACAGCCTGACTTTCAAAAGAATCCTCAAGGGGCAGCAGAAACAGCTTGTTTACGGCTCTTCGGATAATTCCAGCTGTGGTCTTCAGATAAGCTACATGATTTACTCCATCATTCCCAGGAATGAAGTTAATTGCCCTACCAAGCGGCCACTGCATGGAAGGCAGATTTTCGTGTTTAACGAGTATCATATCGTTGATGCACAAGTCTGGTTTTTGAGTTTTAGCTCGCAGTTGTAGTAAGGTAGACGGTAGTCTTCACAAAATCGGGCCCAGAACACCTGTTGTAGCTGCGTCACACGCTGCCAGCCATCCAAACGGTCGTAGTTTAGTTTGGTGAAATCTGGCTTAATGATGGCTGTTGAAGGACCATCATGCAGTAGACGAGCAGGAGTCAGGACATCTTGATCTGCTGGGTTCTCTTTAAAGCGAGAGTAATGGACGTAAATTAACAATAGCTGTGATTGACAAACAAGAGTATGAAGATCTTCAAAGGTAAGTTAAAAGCGGCCGACAGAGTGACAGAAATGGTGCTTGGCCAAGTTCACTGCTGCCTCCCAGAGTCCACCAAAGTGCGGTGAACGGACGATGATGAATTTCGACTCGATGTCATCGGCGAGGCAGAATTGCCGAATTGTCTTCCATATGGGGATCGCTAAGCAAGAGACGTTTCAAATCAACCTGCTCATTCTTCAATCCAATGAAGTTTGGTGCGTTGTCGGATCAAATTTAACTGGGTTTAGGGGCACTCAAAAATGTAGCAGTCGATAAGTCCCTGACTAGATCTCTGTGCATTGCCTTGCTAGGAAGCAAATGAAGACGCTTACACATCAACTGACTGTTTTATAGACTGTTCTTAATCCAGCAATCGGCCAATATTTAAGTCGTCTTGGCTAGAAGTGTAGATTCCTCTCATGAAACTAAACGATGACAGCTAATCTGATTGCACGACGCCGAGGCAGTATAATGGTATTTTGCGCATCGTAGTCCAGGGAAGAATTACAGAGCCGTCCACCCACACAGAGGAGGTCGTGATGAATGTCTGAAACAGTAAGTCCATGATGCCATATACGCTTCATGAATTTGTACACATAGCCGGAAAAGTTGGAAATTTGAGCTCAGGTAGGCGTGTTCTGTTGGACAAAATCACGGTTTAGTTAGGCAAGTCCTCATGGAAGAAAGGTTAAGTGGGGCGGGTCGTTGGATTGATGAGCTGAATATTTGAGCGAACGCGAGCTATCGCGACTATGGCAATCAACTGGTCAAAATCACTGCGTACTTTTCTGCCAAGGTCATCGAAATCTAGCTCCTCTAGCGTCTTAACCGCAGCATTAACGGAACACTTTGTTTGTTCAATTAGCAATAGGCGCACTTCTAAGTCTACGGCATGAGAATTTATTTTCACTTGGCTCGTTCGAGTAATGCAGCCGGCCTGCGCTTAAGAAAGGAACGCTGTTTGCCTGCATATATATAATTCCGTTTATTTGATCGAATTTATATAAATTAGAAAGTTATTTGGCTGTGGCTCAGAAATAGTTTTTCGCTTCGCCTTGATCATCAAAGAATTAATCTGATAAAAGACGCTTTTCATCCAAAATTGGCGTTGGACATTGATTCACCAGACCGAGGGCCTATCAGGGAATCGGAATTAGCTGAACGTATGCGTTCTTTCCGAAAGGCTGATTTTCATAAGCTAAATTACCTTATTTCACAAGTCGATTGGTATCAACTGTACAATTGTGCAGACATTGATGTTGCAATTAAATTTTTTTTAAGATACCTTGTACTCGATATTTGATGTCTGCGTTCCTTTCCCAGTCGTCGACAGATCCTTGACCAGCTCTAGCTGAAGCAGACGAAGATACACATGTCACATTTGACTGGAACTTTATTTCGTATGTCTGACTTATAGACAAATGGCCCACAATAGTTGACGCCTGAGATTTCAAAGGCCCGACAAGCAGTCAAACGTTCTGTGGGAAGATCAGCCATTATATGCTCTACTAATCGGGGCTTGGCTAGAAAGCATCTCGCACATTTTCCAAACACCTTGGATACGGTCTTCCTTCCACCTATCGGCCAATACTGCAACCGAATATGAGCAAGAAGAGCCCGAGGACCAGCGTCTAAGTCCCGATTGTAAAACCGGAGAGTTTTTTAAGCACCCATAAACTCTAAGAATGCCGAAATTATTTATACTCTGAACCCATTAAAAATGGGTAAAAATGCAAATGCATGTAATAGTCAGAAGGAAGCATCTCCGACGCCTTAAGGTACAAATAGTCTAACCGTCTGTCCGTATGTATGAACGCTAGGATCTCAGAGCCTATAAGAGCTAGAGACATGAAATTTTAGATGTAGGTTATCCTAGTTCCTACACAGATCGCAGTTTCTTTCCGATTATCAATAATATACTCCGTTTCCAAGCAATCGATATAAACCGAATCAACATCCTGTATTTTGAGCAAATTGTTGCTTCTAGAATATTATAATTACATATGTACAACATATACTATAAGTACACATACACTCATGTATCCTAATACAGCATATATAACATATGTCCACAGCAGCTAATGCCAACCCCTCACACATAAGCCCTCAACTAAGCGCACCACATATGTACAATACAATACAATACACAATACACACCAATTTGTAACAAACAGCCCTAAACACCAAAATAATGAATTCTTGTTGAAAATAACAATTCTGGCGTGGGACCGATCATAAAATCAAAAACCAATAATAAAATTTATTTTGGGATCTTATAATCCCTGAGCGGTCACCATTTTTGCGGATACGATTTTCGAATGCGTTCGTGTCGATCATCGGCGCTGACAACGATTGTTCTTTAAAGGTCTTTTTCAATTCGCGTATCCCACCAGCTACCCCAATTACATAATCCAATACGCCTTGTGAAGAACTCATCGGCTGTCGGGATTTTGTCAATGCCTACGCCCTTGATCAGCATCAATAGCCGAGTCGATCTAGCCATGTCTGTTTGTCTGTCTGTCCGTCAGTCCGTTCGTCTGTCTGTCTGTATGTATGAACTTGAAATTTTAGATGTACGTGTGCTCATAGTGCCTGCGCAGATCCAGTTTATTTTCGATAATCGATAACTTACTCAGTTTCCAAGCAATCGATAAAAATCGATATTGATATCGTTTTGTTTGGGCAATTTTGGTAAATATTAAGAGCTAAAGTCACCAAACTTGACATATAGCTTCTAAAATAGAATATATATATGCATTTTATATTGGAAGACGAGGGTTCAGGGTATCCCCTAGTCGGGAGCTCCCGACTAGAACCTCTTACTTGTTCGATGACTTAGTTCTATTGTCCCTAATGTTTAATGATGATATGCAGTAGAGGTGAGATTCTTGTCTTTTTATTTTTACTAGCGTTCTTGTTATGCCACTGTGGCCTCCTTGAATTGGGTAGTCATGGTATTTAGACAATATATGTTGTATCTCTTTTTCATCTGTTATTTGGGTCACCGGCTGGAGTAGCGCTACTCTTAAAGATTTTAATATTACGTTGCCCATATTTTTAAAAGAATCTATTGAAATTGATTCAAAGATCTTTTCGCTCGGTGCCACTTTGAGTTGGCTGATTTTTAATATACCGGCTTCTGTTTCAAGCCTTCGGAAGAACTGACCTAGGTCCAGAATTCCATTGGTATATAAATCGCTAGCTTCAATTCTGGCGATAATTTTATTTCCATGTTTAAATAAACATTTAAATTCTGTTATGCGCGAGGTACAAACCAGTCTTCACTTGTTTTGAAGTCTAATTGGCAATTGAATTTTTTAATAAAATCAATGCCTATTATTCCATCACACGGTATTGAAAAATCTGTATCTTATAAATGAAATTCGTGTGGAATAATATATTTTGTGGATTGAAGTTCTATTGAAGTTGTTCCTTGAGATTTTATTACACCTTGGCCTTTGCCTTGGATGTTTATAATTTTTTCTTCTTGAATTTCGAAATTGTCTGAATTTATTTTTAAAAGTGAGATATCTGCACCAGTATCTATTAGGAATGTGAGTTTATTTTCAGTTGAATGATTATAAAAAGTGCCTAATATATTAAGACTGTAATTGATGGAAGGAACCTTTACAGTTACCGGCTGTTTCCTAAAGGGTTCTGAGAGTTTTCTGGCGTATTTTGCGCCATTCTCACATTGTTACTATTATAACCTTGGTTGGAGTTACCTCGGCCTCTTCCTCTATTTTGGCCTCGTCTTCCTCCACGGTTATTGTAATTATTGTTATTGTTGTTACCGTCTCGGTTATAATTGTTGTGGTTGTAATTTCTGCCACGATTATAACCTCGGCCTCCTCTATTATTATTGTTTGCACCTCGTCGATAATACAGGACAGTGTTACTTTGACCTGTTATCTCCGTGCAGCTATTAACAAATTTGGAGACTGCATCCTTCATATTTATGAATGTGCCTGCCTGCATAATAAGTTTTACCTTATCAATTGAACAATTTTGGGTCATAGCTTTTACAGCTGTTGTAGTGCTGTATTTGTTTGCTAGTGATTGGCTTAGACCTTCACTGATATAGGCGCCTTCAAGGGCCTTTGCCAGTTTTTCCACCTCTTGGGTGTATTGGTTAGCCGTTTTATTTTTCTGTTGCAAATTAAGAAGCTTAGCAGATACAACTTCAACCGATTCTCCTTTTACTGCATTACTTATTAAATTTCTCGCATGGCCTTTTAGCTTTGTTTTTATAAGGCTTATGGCCGTTAGCTCATGTGTGCCTTTTAAGGTTTCTAATAGATTCAAAGAATCTAGAAAACTGTAGATTTTCCGGCTTACCGTCAAACTCTGTTATCAGAGATGTGGCTAGCTTGATCAATTCTACAACTGTTTGTGCCATGTTTACTAATTTTGTATCTTCTATTTGGTCGTTTGTCAGTAGTGACTTATCAAATGTTACCGGTGTATTTAACACCGATGGTAGATAAAGCTGGAGATCATACTTTTTATTTAAGTTTACCAGATTATCGCAGATCAGTTTATTTTGACACTCGGTAACTAGACTCCTGATTTCATTGTACTCATATACAAGGATCTGAGTATGTTTAATTATGGTGGGTCTTAAAACTGGTGCGCTTTTATTAAGGCACTTGTATGATTTATCGAAATTTCCTCTATGCCGCGTTATCTTTTCTACTATTTGGGACCAGTCCATGTAAGCTTCCGCTACTTAAATATTTTATTTAAGCAGTGGCTTAGACCTTGTATAAGTCGTTGGCTCGAATCATGTAACGCTTCCTCAGTGATTTTTTATGAAGAAGATAAATCTTCAGAAGGATGTTTACTGAAGCTATTACAATGAGTATTATTAGCAATATGTTTGTTAACTGCACATGGGGACTGGTGTCTACGATTTCTACTACGTTAACTACATTGGCAGTGTTATCATCTGCCTTTGATTGTTTTCCCCCCATATTCCTATATAAATATTCTTGCTTTTTGATTTGACTACTACCTATGCAGACGTACTAAGACAATTGTTGTCTGCCCTAGAATCGGATGCTCGTCAATAATTGTTTTTATTTTGACGTAGGGTAGTGTAGACAAGATTATTCCTCTTTCTATTTTAGAACATGAATAGAGTGGACTTGTCACTGTGCCGAATATTTCTATATATTCGGATTCGAACTCATATACTGATATGAATTCTCTATGCCTTTGCAAAATTTGTATTGCTCGCATACGAAAATCTGTATAGTCGTTATATACTTTGTTAATCTTGTCCTCGATCATGCTAATTCTTGATCATAATTTTGAATTCCCTAATGAGACAAGCGGAGCACTTATTTCTTTATATTCTAACTGAACGAATTATAACTTTTTAATTTCCTCTTTTTAATACTAATATTTATATATAGTATGGAATCATACATAAAATTAAAAAGGAATTATCTAAAAAAATTTACAAATGCGTAATGTTAAATTTGTTTTCGTTTACTTTTACTGTACAAGTTGTTGTTTGTATCGTTCATTTGAGGTTTTATTACATATATTTATTAAATTTGATGCTTTTACTGTTCACAAGTCGGGTTTTGTTTTGCTTGTTTGTTTTCTGCTTAGAACGCATCTTAAAAATTTTTTTTTTTACAATCTGTATTTTTCCTACCTATTGTTTCGAATGGCTGTACGGGCCAAACGTCTTGCCGGTCGACTGAATTGTCGTCGGGCATAACAATTTTTAAGTTTTATTTATTACTATTTAATTTAATATGTTGGGCGCTGCCGGTACTGTTGTTATAGGGTCTTCTTCTTCTTCTTCCCACGTAGGCTTAAGGGGCGGTTTGCCTCTCATGTAACTCGTCTTAGTTGCTTAGTATTCCCTCGTAGGCATAAGCGGCGGTTTGCCTCTCATGCAACTCGTCTTAGTTGCTTAGTATTCCCTCATAGGCATAAGCGGCGGTTTGCCTCTCATGCGTTGGTTGTCTCTGCTTCCTTAGTGCGGCAGGTGCCCTCGCAATGGGGGCTGTGGAGGGGGCCCTCACAATCTGGTGGGCATCTGCGTGGGCGTGCTGGTATCTGTCTTGGCGGTGGACGATGATTCTTTGTTAGTTGTTTTATATTTATATCTGAGGGACAGAGCTCGCTCTTTGATTTTAATAACGATTCGAGATGCTCGAGCTCGTCATTTAGTTTTACTGCAGTGTCCCATGGGAGGAGATTTTTGCATTTATAAAGTAGTCTTACAATTTCAGACTTTCTCCGTCTGCGTCGCTCCTTAACGCCACTGCGTCTTGGCTTATTTTTTGTCTTAGAGCTCATGCCCTGTACTCACTTAGTATATTTTTGTTTTTTTTTTGTGTCCAGCTCCAGTCCAGCTCCAAGCAGGTTGTAGTTATTATTTGCTGTGTGTGTGTCTACTTTATGGTGAGCATGGCCCCGGCCGCCTGAGTGTGGGTGACATCGGTTTCACGCCATGTAAAAAGAGCATTTATTGTCAATGTAAAAAAGCCAGCACGTCAGTGCTGTTTAGTATCTTCGTTCAGAATGAATTTATTCAGTTGGATATACATATATACTTATGCTGTTATTCGTTAACAGCTACAAAGAGAGGGAGAGTGAGTAGCTCGCATATGCCTGAATTAGTGAGCATATATATTGCTCACGGAATGCGCTCAGACGGAGCGTGGGATATGCAGCATAAGCATAAATGATCACCTAGTGAGGCTAGTGAACCGCGCTGCGTAATATGAGACCGAGCCAATACATAATGTGGCTCTGGGCTCGTTTACCATATTATTGTTATTATATGCAACAAAGTGCTGCATACTTTATAATTAAGTACGGGGTATTCTGAAAGGGCATATACGCACTACACAGGTTTTAAAAAGAAATATTTAAGCAGGGCAATGATCTGGACAAAATGTTATATTGGACTATAAGTAATAAATAAAATTATTCATCATACAAATTCCACAAATTGAATGGTACCAGACAGCTGAAAAATTAAAGCTGCATATATCGCATTTCGACAAACCATATAGGTGCCTAAATAAGAGCGCATCAGTTATGCGACCAACCATAATTAAACACACTGAGATTCTTGTATATGAACACAATGAAATCAGGAGTTTAATTGAGAAGTGACAGAATAAACTCACAAGCTTACACAGAGTCCAAATTTCAGACATTTTACAACGTCTAAGGGATAATCTGGTAAGCTTAAACGAAAATAAAATATCCAGCTTTATTTACCATCGGCGTTAAACATTCCGATAACATTTGACAAGTCACTCTTGACAAACTCAAATAAAAACGACCAAATAGAAGACATAAAATTAGTAAACATGGCCAGACAGTTGTAGAGCATGCTGAGCATTCACTTTGCAGCTTAAGTGGTCAAGATATACACAACATATGTATGTCTTCTGCATACACATGAATACACCAATATACTTACACATAAATATAAGACATAGATGTAAAAATTGCATGTTTCGGATTAGCTGAACCCAGCACGAATATATAAGAAGCATTCAAAATAACTAAAACGTTCTCGTCTTTAACTATCGAACATGGCGACCGTGGCAAGTCTCAGGAGTAGTCTCCCGTCAATTAGAGTGTGAAAACGTGACTCTCCACAGGAATGGCAAATCAAACGGGCCCGCTACAGAGACATCCTTTCGCAGGATACTAACCAAAATATTACATATATACACACACGCGCAACAACAATAGCAGAAAAAATTAAAACAAATTAAATGAGAGCCGAATGTGCAATCTGAACGAAAGCTTCCGATTTAGGTAACGAACCAACTGTATCCACTATCACTATATCGAAAGCATTTACAGGTGTTTCTGTGAGAGCGAAAGGAGTTTTCGTGTGTCTTTCTTTTAGACATTTGGCATTTTTGACATCTACGTACGTACTCTTTTATATGACGTGTCATATTTTTAAAGTAGTGGTGTCTTTTTATTTTCGCTAGCGCTCTTGTTATGCCACTGTGGGCTCCTTGAATTGGGTCGTCACGGTATGTAGACAATATTTGTTGTCTCTCTTTTTCATCTGTTATTTGGGTCACGGGCTGGAGTAGCGCTACTATTAAAGGTTTTAATATTTTATTGCATATATTTTTAAAAGAATCTATAGAAACTGATTCAAAGATCTTTTTGCTCGGAGCCACTCTGAGTTGGCTGATTTTTAATATAACGGCTTCTGTTTCAAGCCTTTGGTAGCGGACCAACTGTATCCACTATCACTATATCGAAAGCATTCACAGGTGTTTCTGTGAGAGTCAAAGGAGTTTTTGTGTCTTTATTTTAGACATTTGACTCTTGTATGACGTGTCATATTTTTCCAGTAGTAGTGTCTTTTTATTTTTGCTAGCGTTCTTGTTATGCCACTGTGGCCACTGTAGACAATATATGTTGTATCTCTTATTCATCTGTTATTTGGGTCACCGGCTGGAGTAGCGCTACTCTTAAAGATATTAATATTTCATTGCCCATATTTGTAAAAGAATCTATTGAAACTGATTCAAAGATCTTTTCGCTCGATGCGTTGAGTTGGCTAATTTTTAATATACCGGCCTCTTTATGAGCCTTTGGAAGAACTGACCTAGGTCGAGAATTCCATTCGTATATAAATCGCTAACTTCAATTCTTGCGATAATTTTATTTCCATGTTTAAATAAACATTTAGATTCTGTTATGCGCAGGGTCACTACTTTTCGAACTTCATCATTTGAACTGACTTCATGTACGTTGGGCTTGGATACATTTTTATGACTTTGCCTTGGCAGAAGTTGATAATTTTCTACTGTACAGTTTTTATTTTGTCTACTTTGTCGCCTGGAAGTGACTTTCAGGACTTTATATTGCATATCTTTGAGTTATTTTATATTAATAGAGCAAAGTGCGTCTGCTACGAAATTATCTTTCCCCTTTAGGTATTCTACTGTGAAGTCGTATTCTTCAAGCTCTAGCCGCATGCGAGTTAATTTCGAGCTAGGATTATTCATAGAAAGAAGATATGTCAATGGTCTGTGATCCGTTTTAACAGTAAAGTGTTTGCCATATATATGTTGGTCTGGGATGGGTAAGAGCCCAGTGAATTGCTGCTAATTCTTGTTCTGTTGTGCTCTTATTGCTTTCCCCTTTTGTAAATGAACGAGATGCATAAGCTATTGGGAACTGAATTCCGTCACGGTTCTCAGTTAGAACTGCTCCGCAAGCTTGTTTACTGGCATCTTTATGAGCCTTTGGAAGAACTGACCTAGGTCGAGAATTCCATTCGTATATAAATCGATAACTTCAATACTTGCGATAATTTTGTTTCCATGTTTAAATAAACATTTTGATTCTGTTATGCGCAGGGTCACTACTTTTCGTACTTCATCATTTGAACTGACTTCATGTACGTTGGGCTTGGATACATTTTTATGACTTTGCATTGGCAGAAGTTGATAATTTTCTACTGTACAGTTTTTATTTTGTCTACTTTGTCGTCTAGGTAGTGACTTTCAGGACTTTATGTTGCATATCTTTGAGTTATTTTATATTTATACACGCAAGTGCGTCTGCTACGAAATTATCGCTCCCTTTTAGGTATTCTACTGTGAAGTCGTATTCTTCAAGCTATAGCCGCATGCGAGTTAATTACGAACTGGGATTATTCATAGAAAAAAATTATATCAATGGTCTATGATACGTTTTAACAGTATAGTGTTTGCCATAAATATATACTCTAAGATGTGTAATTGCCCAATGAATTGCCGCTAATTCTTGTTCTGTTGTGTTCTTATTGCTTTCCCCTTTTGTAAATGAACGAGATGTATATGCTATTGGGAGCTGAATTCCGTCACTGTTATGAGTTCGAACCGCTCCGCAAGCTTTTTTACTAGCATCTGTTATAATTCAAAATTCTTTGCGAAAATCAGGATATTGTAATTTGGGGTGCATACGTTCTTTTTAAGGTATTGGAATGTGTTTTGGCATTCACTTGACGAATGGTTTTGAATAAAAGGAACATTATTTCTATTTAATCTAGTTATGTGCCGTGAATAATCGGCGAAGTTTTTTGTAAATCGACGATAATAATTGCAGAATGCTACAAATCATCTCGCGCTGTCCGCATCATGAGGGACAGGATAATATTTGATGACGTCAAATTTCTTGTCATGTGGCAATACTCCTTTGTCAGTGCATTTGTGACCTAAGAATATCACTTCATGCATGAAAAATGAACATTTTTCTGAATGCAGCTTTAGGTTTTATTTCCTGCATACATTAAAACCAATAATTAAGTTTTTAATCATGTGTTTTTCGGAACATCCTATCACCATTAAGTCATCCATATAAACGAATGTCTGAGAGGGTTCTAGGCCCGAGAATGCTAGTCTTCATTCTCTGAAATGAATTTGGTGTTATTTTAATACCAAATGGTAATCGCGTGAAGCGATATGAGCCATTGATCGTTGAAAAAGATGTTATATTTATCTAATTTTCTTCAAGTTCAATTTGGTGGAATCCCTGACATTAAGTCAAGGCATGAAAAGTATTTAGTTCTGCCCAGTTGGTCTAGAATATTATCAATACTGGGGAGTGGGAATGCATCAGAAAGTAGTTCTTTGTTGATTTGGCGATAGTCAATTACTAATCGCCATTGGTAAAGTTTTTTTTTCGGAACTAACAAGAGTGGGCTGTTATACTCGGATACAGATGGTTCTACGATTTTGTCATTTATTAATTTCCCTACTTGTTTTTGAATTTCTTTGACGTGGCTATGCGGGCTTCTGTAGTTTTTAATATAAATGGTTTCATCATCTTTAAGTCGTAATGTTTGTTTATAAAAATTATTTGTCGCTATTGGTTGGGTTACCAGTCCGAACACATCACTATACTTGTGCATAATTCTGTTAGTTGACTTTTGAATTGTTCTGGAAAATTATCCTTTAATTTTGAAAGTACTTGTTCGCTTCTATTTTCTGGATTAGTTTTATGAATGTCATAATCTGTTAGATTTTCATAGAGGATTTTGCTTACTTTGACCAATCGGTCGAAATTAGTTGTGTTTAGAAGGCACTACTGAATTATTAACCCTTGTCATGGATTAGTTTTTTACGAGTCCCCAACAGAAACATGCGTGCTTAGAAAATGTACCAATATAACACAGGGTGCAAATGTAGTTAATTGTACAGATATCTATATGGCTGAAGTCTGGGGGGATTGTTCAGGTGAACTTGAATTATCTTATCTAATTTTGTCTGTCGTATATCATGGCTAGGCATGCTAGCTTTGTTTGAAGTAAAGTGTTCTTTTTAAGTGAAAAGTTTCATTAATACCGTGATGGTTATCATTATTGTGATACTCGTTAAAAAGCATGTTGAATTATCCGTGTCACCCGATGCCGTAGGTCTTCCGACTGTCGTCCTACCTGTGTCGCCTAAGCCTCTAGTCAGTTTCCACCCAAGATACATCTTTTTGTTTTTAGGCTTGCCCCTCACTTCTGGATGTAAACGCCTTTATACATGCAAACGTTCATGCCCTCGATATAATGGAAGACAAATTTAAGTTCGCTTACTTTAAAATAATTATTTACCGAATATAGGAATATAGGGCCAAATTGAAAAATCTGACTCCGATTTTATAATCACCTAATTCTAACTTAACTTGCTGAATCAAAAACTAATTTCATCTTTCGAGCTTGCCTATCAGAATGTTAGAGGTCTTAAATCTAAAATCGCCAACCTGTATTTAGACTAGCTTTTAATTTCCATATTATCGCCTTTACTGAGACCCTGATGAAGCCGGATATTCTCAGACTCTTAAATTTGTACCTCCAAATAAGCCACTTATACTTACTCTTTCATAAAAACGCATTGATTTTCGCATCTCGGAGATTGAGCTGGTGGCTGTATTTGGTATTTTGTCTATCTTTATTTCATGTTAATATTTACCTCCTCAAATCAGCTATCTATCTCCCTCTTCTTCGTCAAACGAATTTATTGATGGTCTATATAAACTGTCCTTACGGCAGGTTAAGGCAGGTGCGCAACTCAAGAAACACATCTCTTGATTTAATTTTCGTGTTGGATTCGTTCAACAGTGTTGTGTACAGGATCAATCCACTTACACTTCCTGAAGACTCTTTTCATCCAATTCTGGAAATGGCCATTGATCATCAAAGAATTGACCTGATAGAAGACGCTTTTCATCCAAAATTGGGGATGGTCATTGACTCACCAGACCGAGTCCCTATCAAGGAATTGGAAAAAGCTGAACGTATGCGTTGTTTCCGAATGGCTGATTTCCATAAGCCAATTGATCTAATTCCGCAAGTCGACTGGTCCCAACTGTACAATTGTGCACATATTGATGTTGCCATAAAACTTTTTTATTATACCTTGAACTCAATTTTTGATGACTGCGTTTAATCAGCCAGCGATGCCTGTTAGGACTCCCTGGTCAAAAAACGCGAAGTCGAGGTGTTATAAAAAGTGTAAGCAGTTGCCCGATCGGTCGAAAATTAAGTCGTATGAAAAAACATTTTGTTTTTCAAGATATCTTGACCAAACTCGACATTTACTATTTTCCCGGTACTTCTTAGATAGAGGCAAAGCACTATGAGCATTATGAAAAGGTTGGGTCTGCAAGGCTATTAGATCTTTGGCGTGCCGAAGATAGCCCTTTTTTCTCGTTTTCTGCTAATTTTACTCTGACGTATGGTAGTGATGAAGGTATCATTGCTTTTTCAGCTTTATAGCAGTGTATAAGTGGGCTACAGATTTCTATTTTCTCCTTTCTATTTTATAGATAAAGAGTAGATTATTTGCCCTACTCATGTATCTTTTCAACGATTTTATATCGTCTGTGTGATCAATTATCTTGACGTTGTTTACAACTTTGGCAGTATTGTCTTTTGCCTCACTTGAATCACTAAACCATCCCATTATGTAATTTCATTGTTTATATATATATATTCGACATTGGTCAAGATCAAACTGTCCCCCTTTGGTAGACATTAACAATACACCCTAAATATCACGCCACTGTCAATGTTCCCATCAGAGCACTATCCCACGCATAATTGCTGACGCAACTCAAACTTCACTCAATTTTGACTCAAACTCTCTCAAAGCGAAGTTTGCTAAGCGACCGCAACAGTTAGATAAATTAGTTCATATTCGGGAAGCAAATCTGAATGTACTCAACAAAAGTAGCCGTTAAGTGAAAATAGTAAATTGAAATATATTTTTTTATAGTAACCTAACGTGTAAAACTTAATTATATATATGTCAAGTATCTTTAATTTTATACCTATCGCCACCTCCCAGCTACCACCCCACTGCTATAAATCAAGTTAATATAGCACCTTTTACTGCCCACCAATTTAAGCCACACCTTAAATGCAATTCACTATTTCAGAATACACAAATCTTATAAGGTACAATAATATATATTGTAGAAAATTTCATAAAAAACTAAAGTTATATGCAACTGCGCAATTGAATGGGGCAGCAGCGGATAAAACTATATTAAATCATAATTGTATAAATAACGAAATAACAATAGAAGGAAACAATATAATAAAAATCTTTAATTGTTCACTGCAAATTAATGGAATTTCAATTTCAAACAATGTTAGATTATACTCAAAGCATTTACGTAAGCAATGATGTTATAAAATTAAAACCAATCTCGTTTGTATAAACGAAACAAATTATAAATGAACATACAAAATTTAACAATGTATTCCAGATAATTACAATAACCATATTTGTAATCATATTAATAAGTTTAACAATGTATTTGACATATAAGTTCAAAAGCATACCTAAGAAATTAATTATAAAATATAAAAAACCCAAAGTAAAAGAAACACCTACAATAATAGGAGATACACCAATTGTAAAAGAAGAAAATGTTACACTATATCCAAACTTAAACACCTGAGGACAGGCACTTTTCTAATGGTTGGGGGAGTGACATATCCATAGTCGCACCCACCCTTTAACATAACTTAGCACATAAGCATAAGCACAATTATAAACATTTCTAATATTGTAAACAAAGAGCCTGGTGATAACATCGACATTGGTCAAGATCAAACTGTCCCCCTTTGGTAGACATTAACAATACACCCTAAATATCACGCCACTGTCAATGTTCCCATCAGAGCACTATCCCACGCATAATTGCTGACGCAACTCAAACTTCACTCAATTTTGACTCAAACTCTCTCAAAGCGAAGTTTGCTAAGCGACCGCAACAGTTAGATAAATTAGTTCATATTCGGGAAGCAAATCTGAATGTACTCAACAAAAGTAGCCGTTAAGTGAAAATAGTAAATTGAAATATATTTTTTTATAGTAACCTAACGTGTAAAACTTAATTATATATATGTCAAGTATCTTTAATTTTATACCTATCGCCACCTCCCAGCTACCACCCCACTGCTATAAATCAAGTTAATATAGCACCTTTTACTGCCCACCAATTTAAGCCACACCTTAAATGCAATTCACTATTTCAGAATACACAAATCTTATAAGGTACAATAATATATATTGTAGAAAATTTCATAAAAAACTAAAGTTATATGCAACTGCGCAATTGAATGGGGCAGCAGCGGATAAAACTATATTAAATCATAATTGTATAAATAACGAAATAACAATAGAAGGAAACAATATAATAAAAATCTTTAATTGTTCACTGCAAATTAATGGAATTTCAATTACAAACAATGTTAGATTATACTCAAAGCATTTACGTAAGCAATGATGTTATAAAATTAAAACCAATCTCGTTTGTATAAACGAAACAAATTATAAATGAACATACAAAATTTAACAATGTGTTCCAGATAATTACAATAACCATATTTGTAATCATATTAATAAGTTTAACAATGTATTTGACATATAAGTTCAAAAGCATACCTAAGAAATTAATTATAAAATATAAAAAACCCAAAGTAAAAGAAACACCTACAATAATAGGAGATACACCAATTGTAAAAGAAGAAAATGTTACACTATATTTATTTATTTATTTATTTATTAATGGTCGACAAAACGAGTGTCTTCCTCATTATTCAAAAGGTTGTACAATATAAGTATATTCTAAAAGCCTAGTTAAAGGATACAATTTTCTAAATAGCATCACCGACCGATGGAGGTGTTTTATTTGCCAGTCCGGCCAGCTGTGCCCCTTTTCACAGCTAATTTTGTCAGTGACGCTATTAGAGCCTACATCTAAGCAGAAGGTTGTAAGTAGGAAAAAAGTGATCTCAAGTGAAATTAAAAATAATCTTAATTTGCTAAATTAATAAAGAAAATACAATAAATAGGAAAATTGAAAGTAAGAAAATTGTTAATAAAGTAAAGCAATGTAAGTTAGATAAAGAGTGTTAAGTGGATAGGACAAAGAGAAAAGTATTGGGAAATCACCGACACGGTGGGGGAAAATTTTTCAGCCTGTCCGGCTAGCTATGCCCCTGCTCATAGCTGGGAATGGTCAGCGACTTCCCGAAGGTATCCTGAAAGCAACGATTTTATTAGGGGTAGAGACAGTTCGGTAGAGAAAACGTGATGCAAACTATTATAATTTTTACATACCACGCGAAAAGAATTGTGCATAGCGTAATCAGTTGTGCACGTAGATAGTAATAAGGGGCGATAATTTCTGGTTGGTCTAGCCGGAACAGAGAATTGAAGACGCCCTAGCAGAAAAGGAGAATCAATGTCGCCAATAATCAACTTATGTAGAAGGACAACACCGAGAATTGTCCTACGGTTGATTAACGACGGAAGGTTGAGAAGAAGCAGTCTGCTGGAGTAGGACGGCAACCGAAGCAGTATTCAAGGATAGGGCGAACAAGAGAGATGTACAGAAGTTTTGTTATAAAAGGATCGTTAAACTCTTTAGACCATCGTTTAATGAATCCAAGTACACCTTTTGCCTCATTAACAATGGTATCTATATGAAGATTGAAACAGAGTCTAGAATCAAAAATAACGCCTAGATCCTTAACTGTTAGTATACGTTGCAAAGGGATATTGTCGATTGTATAACTAACAAGATAAGGTGTAATACGATTAAAAGTCATAAACATACACTTTGAACAATTTAGATGCAATTGATTGGCCGAACACCAAAGTTGCATAGCGTTCAAATCGTCTTGTAGACGAGAATGATGTAGGGGGTTAGTGTATGATAGAAAAAGTTTGACATCGTCCGCATACATGAGTACACGGGCATGTGATATAACAGAAGGAAGATCATTTATAAAAAGTGTAAAGAGTAAAGGTCCAAGATGACTACCTTGAGGAACACCAGAAGTAACGTGAACCCTTTTAGAGGTAGTCAACCTCAGTATTACTCTTTGGGTCCTACCTTTTAAATAAGAATTAATCCAAAGTAAACGGGACAGAGGGAAACATTCAATCAAGTTTAAGAAGTAATATGTCATGGTGCACAGAGTCAAACGCCTTACTGAAGTCAGTGTAAATGACATCAGTTTGCATTTTCGAAAGGAAAGCATCATTTACCAAGCAAGTAAACTGAAGCAGATTGGTCGTAGTTGACCGATTCTTTACGAATCCAGGGAAACAACTGATTTGCAGAAATGCTGCAAATTCGAAGTGATTATTTTTTCAAATAATTTAGGAATAGCAGACAGTTTTGCAATGCCCCTGTAATTTTGTATATCAGACTTCCCACCTTTCTTGTGAAGAGGAATGATATAAGATTCTTTCTAAAGAGATGGAAAGACAGAAGTTTCAAGGGATAGATTAAAAAGCTTAAGCAATGGATAGAAAAGGGAAGAACTGCACTCCTTGAGTAGACAACTAGGAATATTGTCGGGCCCAGGAGAGTAAGAAGATTTTAGAGAGTTTATAGCTAATAGGAGAGAGGAGTGTGAAATAATGGGGGGAGGTATAGAACTAGCGGAGGAAATAGTATAAGGGTAAGAATTAGTATTAGGACAGACTGAAGAGTAAGTTGATTGGAAAATATTAGCAAAGAGGTTAGCAGAATCAGTGTCATTGCTAGCTTTATCCATCCCAAGAAAAAAAGAAGATGGCAAAGTTGAAGACTTACGCTTCAAGTTTACAAAATTATAAAACTGTCTCGGATTTCGGGCGAATTGCCTTTTACAACGAATTAGATAATTCTCATAGCATTGAGAATTAAGAAGAAAAAAGTTCGACTTGGCTATGGAATATTTAGCCAAGTATGTACACGAACCAGACTTTTTAAACTTTTTAAAATATTTGGATTTTACATTTTTTAGATGTGATAATCTGGGAGTAAACCAGGGTGGTTTTGAAAAAGTAGTCGAAGGAATTGACTTAGGAATACACACATCTAAGAGGGAGTTTAGGGTGATATAAAAAGAATTAATGGCTGTATTCATATCAACTGAGTCATATAAGAAAGACCAATCGGTTGAATAAATAAGCTGATTCAGCAAGGAATAATTTCCTTTGCGAAAGCAATAGCGGGGCTTATTGGCTGATGAGCACGAAATGGAAGGATTACAATTTAGCATTGCAATCTCTAAAGTTGGATGATAGACATCCTCAGGAAGAGATAAAGGAGGTGACCTAGACACATTAGAAATAAGGTAGTCGTTAACAAATACAAGGTCAAGTGTTCTATTCATATGATTAGAAATTGAATTGATTTGAAACAACGAAAGATCAAGCATGCAGTCTAAAAAATCGTGCTGTGCTGAGGGCACTAGATAATTTTCAGCAGTGAATAATGACCAAGAGATGTTCGGCAAATTAAAATCACCCAACACCAATAATAGGTCATTATCCCGCACGTGTGAAGAAACTTCTTTAATACAAGTAATATGATTCATATAAACTTGAATATCAGAAGAAGGTGGGACATAAGAGCATGTTACATAGATATTCCGTGTAGGAAAAGACACCTTAACTGAGACAATCTCAGCGTCAGTAGGCGTACTAAAACAGAATAGTTCAGACTGGAGAGTGGCTTTAACGGCAATTAACACCCCACCACCTCGAGTCGGCCGATCATTTCTAAACAAAATAAAGTTATTCGGTAATATCTCAAAATCAGATATGGTTGAGTTTAACCATGTTTCTGAAAATGCTATTATGTCCGAATCGAAGGAAGTGCTGGCAATAAAAAGATTTTTTAGCTTTGAAGTGAGACCTCTGACATTCTGATAATGAATAAAGATTTGGTCAGAAGATGAAGCTAGTTTTTTGGGGCAGAAATGGTACCCTGTATTGAAGGGACTGGAAGGGTGACAGGCTCGTTACGCTTTTTAGGCTTGAACTCATGAACAATCATGTGTGGTGGCCAAAATTTGGGATCACAAATGATTGGGAACATATCATGTGAAACAT
Source organism: Drosophila virilis (assembly GCF_030788295.1). Classification (NCBI taxonomy): domain Eukaryota; kingdom Metazoa; phylum Arthropoda; class Insecta; order Diptera; family Drosophilidae; genus Drosophila; species Drosophila virilis. The sequence goes on from NW_027212852.1 coordinate 216,529, forward strand.
TTATTTTGAATGATGATATTTCACGAGGGGTGGAGAAATTAAATTTAGTTATTGACACGCTAGCAGAAGATTTGCTAGCAATATAGGCTGCCAATGACTCAGAAGTGGTGTCCGACGAAAGTCGAGACACAAAAACTTGCCTACGAGGGGCAACTACCGTTAAAGTAGGCGCTGATGGGGCTGTAGGTAATACAGGAGTTGGAGGAGCTAACGAGGCACAATGATTGCTTTTAACAATCTGCGCAAGATTGCGCGCAGGTCTACCTTTGCGGCCAGGAGCTGACGGGGCTGAGGCTATTTGATTAATTGGGACGGAATCAGGTACGGGCTCTACTGGGTCTAGTACAGGGCTTGAAGCCGGGGTAATTGGACAGTCGCTTGGAGAAGGCGATAAAGACAACATTGGAGATACCTCCAAGTTGCTAGGAAAAGACAAGAAAGTCGTAGGAGTCTGAACAGACGTAGAGGGCAATTGCAAAAGTTGAGGCTCCAACCAGCGATTGGTTGGAGACTCAAATTTATATTTTGCCTAGCAAATCGAAACTCGAGTCAAAATTACTCGAGAGCTGCTTAGCCACATTATTTAATTTTAAGAATTGACCTCTCACAGAATTATACATTCTGGAGAAATCAATTTGCTTGTCGATGCATTCTGGGCACGACCAACGCAAGCCACCGCAGGCCTTCTTGGCAATAGCAGCGATCTTGTCGCAATCACGCCCAGTGAGACCTGCACATTTAGCATGCATCATATTCTCACACAGCCAGCAATTAACAAATTGCGGCAGTGCAGAATCGTCAGCCTGCTTGAACGTGCATGGTTTCTTACAGCACGACATAATTATTAAATGCACAAGCAACTTGCGAGAGCGCAGAGCAAAACGAAACGAAAACGGTGCACAAGTAAACACTCAAAAAACAATTATTCGTACACAAACAAATTGTTTGGTGCGAAAAGCAATAGAAAGAAATTTGTGAGAGCGCGATGCACAAGCAGAAAGTATGCAGCGAACACACGCACAAACAAGTGTATGCACAGGGGAGCACAAAGGCAAAAGACTTAAAACAGCCAATAACAACAAACACGGAACTGACGCCGCGTTTTATAAAATGTAATAATTAACAGACACGCTGCACAACAGATGACACTTTGCAAAGTTTATAAAAGCTTTTTAAATAAAGCACCGAAAAATGCAAAATTTTGAAATATAAAGCAAGATAAAAGCGCAAAAATATATAAAAATCTTGGAGCACAAGTAAAACACGTCAATCACTCTCAACTGAGAACTCCCTCTCCAAACTTAAACACCTGAGGACAGGCACTTTTCTAATGGTTGGGGGAGTGACATATCCATAGTCGCACCCACCCTTTAACATAACTTAGCACATAAGCATAAGCACAATTATAAACATTTCTAATATTGTAAACAAAGAGCCTGGTGATAACATCGACATTGGTCAAGATCAAACTGTCCCCCTTTGGTAGACATTAACAATACACCCTAAATATCACGCCACTGTCAATGTTCCCATCAGAGCACTATCCCACGCATAATTGCTGACGCAACTCAAACTTCACTCAATTTTGACTCAAACTCTCTCAAAGCGAAGTTTGCTAAGCGACCGCAACAGTTAGATAAATTAGTTCATATTCGGGAAGCAAATCTGAATGTACTCAACAAAAGTAGCCGTTAAGTGAAAATAATAAATTGAAATATATTTTTTTATAGTAACCTAACGTGTAAAACTTAATTATATATATGTCAAGTATCTTTAATTTTATACCTATCGCCACCTCCCAGCTACCACCCCACTGCTATAAATCAAGTTAATATAGCACCTTTTACTGCCAACCAATTTAAGCCACACCTTAAATGCAATTCACAATTTCAGAATACACAAATCTTATAAGGTACAATAATATATATTGTAGAAAATTTCATAAAAAACTAAAGTTATATGCAACTGCGCAATTGAATGGGGCAGCAGCGGATAAAACTATATTAAATCATAATTGTATAAATAACGAAATAACAATAGAAGGAAACAATATAATAAAAATCTTTAATTGTTCACTGCAAATTAATGAAATTTCAATTTCAAACAATGTTAGATTATACTCAAAGCATTTACGTAAGCAATGATGTTATAAAATTAAAACCAATCTCGTTTGTATAAACGAAACAAATTATAAATGAACATACAAAATTTAACAATGTATTCCAGATAATTACAATAACCATATTTGTAATCATATTAATAAGTTTATCACTGTATTTGACATATAAGTTCAAAAGCATACCTAAGAAATTAATTATAAAATATAAAAAACCCAAAGTAAAAGAAACACCTACAATAATAGGAGATACACCAATTGTAAAAGAAGAAAATGTTACACTATATCCAAACTTAAACACCTGAGGACAGGCACTTTTCTAATGGTTGGGGGAGTGACATATCCATAGTCGCACCCACCCTTTAACATAACTTAGCACATAAGCATAAGCACAATTATAAACATTTCTAATATTGTAAACAAAGAGCCTGGTGATAACATCGACATTGGTCAAGATCAAACTGTCCCCCTTTGGTAGACATAAACAATACACCCTAAATATCACGCCACTGTCAATGTTCCCATCAGAGCACTATCCCACGCATAATTGCTGACGCAACTCAAACTTCACTCAATTTTGACTCAAACTCTCTCAAAGCGAAGTTTGCTAAGCGACCGCAACAGTTAGATAAATTAGTTCATATTCGGGAAGCAAATCTGAATGTACTCAACAAAAGTAGCCGTTAAGTGAAAATAGTAAATTGAAATATATTTTTTTATAGTAACCTAACGTGTAAAACTTAATTATATATATGTCAAGTATCTTTAATTTTATACCTATCGCCACCTCCCAGCTACCACCCCACTGCTATAAATCAAGTTAATATAGCACCTTTTACTGCCCACCAATTTAAGCCACACCTTAAATGCAATTCACTATTTCAGAATACACAAATCTTATAAGGTACAATAATATATATTGTAGAAAATTTCATAAAAAACTAAAGTTATATGCAACTGCGCAATTGAATGGGGCAGCAGCGGATAAAACTATATTAAATCATAATTGTATAAATAACGAAATAACAATAGAAGGAAACAATATAATAAAAATCTTTAATTGTTCACTGCAAATTAATGGAATTTCAATTTCAAACAATGTTAGATTATACTCAAAGCATTTACGTAAGCAATGATGTTATAAAATTAAAACCAATCTCGTTTGTATAAACGAAACAAATTATAAATGAACATACAAAATTTAACAATGTATTCCAGATAATTACAATAACCATATTTGTAATCATATTAATAAGTTTATCACTGTATTTGACATATAAGTTCAAAAGCATACCTAAGAAATTAATTATAAAATATAAAAAACCCAAAGTAAAAGAAACACCTACAATAATAGGAGATACACCAATTGTAAAAGAAGAAAATGTTACACTATATCCAAACTTAAACACCTGAGGACAGGCACTTTTCTAATGGTTGGGGGAGTGACATATCCATAGTCGCACCCACCCTTTAACATAACTTAGCACATAAGCATAAGCACAATTATAAACATTTCTAATATTGTAAACAAAGAGCCTGGTGATAACATCGACATTGGTCAAGATCAAACTGTCCCCCTTTGGTAGACATTAACAATACACCCTAAATATCACGCCACTGTCAATGTTCCCATCAGAGCACTATCCCACGCATAATTGCTGACGCAACTCAAACTTCACTCAATTTTGACTCAAACTCTCTCAAAGCGAAGTTTGCTAAGCGACCGCAACAGTTAGATAAATTAGTTCATATTCGGGAAGCAAATCTGAATGTACTCAACAAAAGTAGCCGTTAAGTGAAAATAGTAAATTGAAATATATTTTTTTATAGTAACCTAACGTGTAAAACTTAATTATATATATGTCAAGTATCTTTAATTTTATACCTATCGCCACCTCCCAGCTACCACCCCACTGCTATAAATCAAGTTAATATAGCACCTTTTACTGCCCACCAATTTAAGCCACACCTTAAATGCAATTCACTATTTCAGAATACACAAATCTTATAAGGTACAATAATATATATTGTAGAAAATTTCATAAAAAACTAAAGTTATATGCAACTGCGCAATTGAATGGGGCAGCAGCGGATAAAACTATATTAAATCATAATTGTATAAATAACGAAATAACAATAGAAGGAAACAATATAATAAAAATCTTTAATTGTTCACTGCAAATTAATGGAATTTCAATTTCAAACAATGTTAGATTATACTCAAAGCATTTACGTAAGCAATGATGTTATAAAATTAAAACCAATCTCGTTTGTATAAACGAAACAAATTATAAATGAACATACAAAATTTAACAATGTATTCCAGATAATTACAATAACCATATTTGTAATCATATTAATAAGTTTAACAATGTATTTGACATATAAGTTCAAAAGCATACCTAAGAAATTAATTATAAAATATAAAAAACCCAAAGTAAAAGAAACACCTACAATAATAGGAGATACACCAATTGTAAAAGAAGAAAATGTTACACTATATTTATTTATTTATTTATTTATTAATGGTCGACAAAACGAGTGTCTTCCTCATTATTCAAAAGGTTGTACAATATAAGTATATTCTAAAAGCCTAGTTAAAGGATACAATTTTCTAAATAGCATCACCGACCGATGGAGGTGTTTTATTTGCCAGTCCGGCCAGCTGTGCCCCTTTTCACAGCTAATTTTGTCAGTGACGCTATTAGAGCCTACATCTAAGCAGAAGGTTGTAAGTAGGAAAAAAGTGATCTCAAGTGAAATTAAAAATAATCTTAATTTGCTAAATTAATAAAGAAAATACAATAAATAGGAAAAAAGAAAGTAAGAAAATTGTTAATAAAGTAAAGCAATGTAAGTTAGATAAAGAGTGTTAAGTGGATAGGACAAAGAGAAAAGTATTGGGAAATCACCGACACGGTGGGGGAAAATTTTTCAGCCTGTCCGGCTAGCTATGCCCCTGCTCATAGCTGGGAATGGTCAGCGACTTCCCGAAGGTATCCTGAAAGCAACGATTTTATTAGGGGTAGAGACAGTTCGGTAGAGAAAACGTGATGCAAACTATTATAATTTTTACATAGCACGCGAAAAGAATTGTGCATAGCGTAATCAGTTGTGCACGTAGATAGTAATAAGGGGCGATAATTTCTGGTTGGTCTAGCCGGAACAGAGAATTGAAGACGCCCTAGCAGAAAAGGAGAATCAATGTCGCCAATAATCAACTTATGTAGAAGGACAACACCGAGAATTGTCCTACGGTTGATTAACGACGGAAGGTTGAGAAGAAGCAGTCTGCTGGAGTAGGACGGCAACCGAAGATTAGGGTCCCAATTTAAACCTCGTAAGGCAAAAAGCAGAAATTGCTTCTGAACAGATTCAATACGATCCTGGCTGTTGATATACTGTGGAGACCAGATGCAAGAGCAGTATTCAAGGATAGGGCGAACAAGAGAGATGTACAGAAGTTTTGTTATAAAAGGATCGTTAAACTCTTTAGACCATCGTTTAATGAATCCAAGTACACCTTTTGCCTCATTAACAATGGTATCTATATGAAGATTGAAACAGAGTCTAGAATCAAAAATAACGCCTAGATCCTTAACTGTTAGTATACGTTGCAAAGGGATATTGTCGATTGTATAACTAACAAGATAAGGTGTAATACGATTAAAAGTCATAAACATACACTTTGAACAATTTAGATGCAATTGATTGGCCGAACACCAAAGTTGCATAGCGTTCAAATCGTCTTGTAGACGAGAATGATGTAGGGGGTTAGTGTATGATAGAAAAAGTTTGACATCGTCCGCATACATGAGTACACGGGCATGTGATATAACAGAAGGAAGATCATTTATAAAAAGTGTAAAGAGTAAAGGTCCAAGATGACTACCTTGAGGAACACCAGAAGTAACGTGAACCCTTTTAGAGGTAGTCAACCTCAGTATTACTCTTTGGGTCCTACCTTTTAAATAAGAATTAATCCAAAGTAAACGGGACAGAGGGAAACATTCAATCAAGTTTAAGAAGTAATATGTCACTCTCTCAAAGCGAAGTTTGCTAAGCGACCGCAACAGTTAGATAAATTAGTTCATATTCGGGAAGCAAATCTGAATGTACTCAACAAAAGTAGCCGTTAAGTGAAAATAATAAATTGAAATATATTTTTTTATAGTAACCTAACGTGTAAAACTTAATTATATATATGTCAAGTATCTTTAATTTTATACCTATCGCCACCTCCCAGCTACTACCCCACTGCCATAAATCAAGTTAATATAGCACCTTTTACTGCCAACCAATTTAAGCCGCACCTTAAATGCAATTCACTATTTCAGAATACACAAATCTTATAAGGTACAATAATATATATTGTAGAAAATTTTATAAAAAACTAAAGTTATATGCAACTGCGCAATTGAATGGGGCAGCAGCTTCAAGAATTTTCTGTATATATGTACACACACCCATTCATGAGCGCTTGCTTCGCATTCTAACAGCATGGTAATTTCGACTTTTTTCTGTAATGCTGTTTTAGTTCATTTTTTATCATAAGAAATTAATTATTGGTGTGGCTGCTGAGTATATGCATAGCAAGTGGTGCGGTCTGTTGCGAGCTTGAGCCTTACCGGGGAAAGTATTTTTTTATACCCTTGCAGAGGGTATTATAATTTTGTCGTGAAATGTGTAACGCATAGAAGGAGACATCTCCGACCCCATAAAGTATATATATTCTTAATCAGCATCAACAGCCGAGTTGATATAGCCATGTCCGTCTGTCCGTCTGTCCGTCTGTCTGTTTCTATGCGAACTAGTCCCTCAGTTTTAAAGCTATCTTAATGAAACTTTGCAGAACTCCCTCTTTCTGTTGCACGCAGCACATATGTGAAAACCAGCTAGATCTGACCACTATATCATATAGCTGCCATAGGAACGATCGGTCGAAAATTAAGTTTTTGTATGAAAAACATTTTGTTTATCAAGATATCTTGACCAAACTCGGCATTTATTAGTTTTACTTTACTCCTCATATATATGCAAAATCCTATTAAGATCGGACCACTATATCATATGGCTGCCATAGGAACGATCGGTCGAAAATTAAGTTTTTGTATGAAAAACATTTTGTTTTTCAAGATATCTTGACCAAACTTGGCATCATATATATGCAAAACCCTATTAAGATCGGACCACTATATCATATAGCTGCCATAGGAACGATCGGTCGAAAATTAAGTTTTTGTATGAAAAACATTTTGTTTTTCAAGATATCTTGACCAAACTCGGCACTCATTAGTTTTACTTTACTTCTCATATATATGCAAAATCCTATTAAGATCGGACCACTATATCATATAGCTGCCATTGGATGGATCGGTCGAAAATTAAGTTTTGGTATGAAAAAACATTTTGTTTTTCAAGATATCTTGACCAAACTCGGCATTTATTAGTTTAACTTTACTCTTCATATATGTGCAAAATCCTATTAATTTTGGACCGCTTTATCATAGCAGTTCGAAATAAATTGAAATGCGCTAATAACATACAAGGATTGCAACATTGTTATAAAATACCAAATGTTTGAAAACACAGAAACTAAAGTAGAAGGCAACATCAGAACTACGATACCACTTTACAAAGATGTAAAGGTAAACAATACGACAGAAGAACTAAACTTAAAAGGCTACATTTGAAGACCATTAAGTCCCATAACCGTATATCATTAAGAAGATCATAACAAATAACCTTATTACAATGTAAGCATGTCTTATAATAGTTACCGGGATAATACAACGCCTGCTGTACTTAAAAAGGACTACAACCGTCTTCACGCTGACAAATACACCAACGGCATACCTCCGTTATGGCCCTCCGCTTACTCCGCTTCCAAGTAAAGCGCAATAAGAGCCAGAAACAATATATAAGGTATTTCTGGGCTTGTTTAATGTATAATTGCTATTGTATATCGGGTGTTCTTTTAAGGCATATATTTACTTCGAATAAAGGCATTCTTAAAAACGAAGTCAATCAGCACTGGCGTGCTTATGTTGTTATTGTATAATACATATTATACATTATGAGAAGCATAGTAAATCCAAAATGTTTAATACAACATAATTATGGCTGCTATATGATATAGTGATCCGATCTTGATAGGATTTTGCATATATTTGAAGAGCATAACAAGAATAATAAAAGCCGAGTTTGGTCAAGATATCTTGATAAACAAAAATGTTTTTCATACATTTTAATTTCCGACTGTGCGTTCTTATGGCAGCTATATGAAATTGGCTTCCGACTTAATAGGATTTTGCATATATATGAAGAGCATGCCAAAACTAATAAATGCCGAGTTTGGTCAAGATATCTTGATAAACAAAAATGTTACTCATACATTTGTATTTTCGGCCGCTCGCTCTTATGGCAGCTATATGATACAGTTTACCGATCTCAAAAGGATTTTGCATTTATATAAAAAGCATAGTAAAACTAATAAATGCCGTTTCTATGGAAGCTATATGATAAAGTGGTCCGATCTTAATCGGATTTTGCATATATATGAGGAGCATAGTAAACCTAATATATGCCGAGTTTGGTCCTGGTATCTTGATATACAATGTTTGTTTTACACAACTTAATTTTCGTCCGATTGTTTCTATGGCTGCTATATGAGTAGATAGGAATCGTATGTTCTGGCACAGGAAGTGATGTCACCGGACGCTCATGGCCAAGGTGGAGCGGGGGTGTGCTATGTTTATATTTTTGTGCGCGCGCTCGCAAGTGAATGCTCATTGGAAAGGGGGAGCGGGGTGTGCTATGTTTATATTTTAGTGCGCGCGCGCGTTAGTGGATGCTCATGGGAAAGGGGAAGCGGAGCGTGTTATTTTTATAATTTAGTGCGCGCGCGCGCAAGTGGTCGCTCAAGGGAAAGGGGGAGCGGGGTGTGCTATTTTTATATATTTGTTTTCTGTCGAAGGGTTGTTGCTAGCACAGAGTCAGAACTATTTAAGTCTTTGGTATTTTACAGAGCTCTCTGAAAAGCTGGTATCATTGGTATTTTTTTCTCGTTATTCGGTTTAGCTTGATTTTGATATATTTTATATTTTGCTTCTTTCACCTTATCTTCACGTCCACTCTCACGGCCGGTTAAACGATGGGAATCGCTTATTCTTGACGCTATTAGAACCTACATATATGCAGAAGGGTGTAAGTAGGAAAAAAATGTTCCTAAGTAATTGTTTGGTCAAGTTACCGGTAGAGATAACAGCGACGGCTGCGTGCAGTAACAGCAGATGGAAATAATCATAATTACAGCTTAAGAGCAAATGATGTTTGCTCTTTGTAAGTTGCTGCCTACTCTCTTCATCAGCCCTTAGCCTTCCGCATTGACGCCCGCTCTTCATCGTTCTGAGCGGAGCTCAATTTCGTTCGTTTTGCATATAGTTTAGTTTTTCGTTTGATCGCAAGCAAGGCACAACTATTTCGAGTTGACTGCCGAGCAATATTATAACATTTCGTAAATTATAAGTGCCCTGTGCGGTAAATGAATACATTTAAGACAAAATATATACTTCGAACTACGTTGCACACAAAGCAGAGCTAATTAATAAGTTGCAAAAAGGCTTGTAACTACACGTTTTGGTGACCCCGACGTGATTCTTTATTACTCTTTCGTTTCCTTTCTGTGCGCATTTTGTTTTAAAATTTCATTTTGTTTTATAATTTCATTGAATATATATACAAAAGTTGTGCGTTACATGCTGTGAGCCTCAACATAAATTGATAAATGTAACCAAGTCTCTCTAATAACTGTACCTCACCGCATGCTTGTGCATATGCATACAGTTCGTCGTTGTACAAAGACGCCGTAGCAAAATCACCGTTAATCGTTCCGCGCAAATTTTGTATTGTAGTTCGGCTTTGTGGACTTTGTTGTGCGCTACATTAACAATGGTTGATGAAGGTGCAAGTGCAAATGAAAATGAGACGACATCTGCTAATCAAGTGGCGGCTGGTACACAGGCTGCAGTTCTTTAAGTAAAGATTAAGTATTTTAGTGATCGAGTCAACAGATTGTCCTCTGCACTTGATACCGCGCGACTTCGCGATGTTGATGACTTCGAGCCGCTAGATAACATATGAATGGCATCTGACTTGCAGGCGGAATTTGAAACAATCTATGATGGTTTGTTGGATATGAGTCAGGCCAGCGTTGAACAGGATCTTCAGTTTTGAGTCAACTATTAGGCGGCAACGAGTGTCCCTTCAACGCGAACGCAGAAGTCGAAACAAGATTCAGCAGACTCCACATTGCTCCACTTTCAATTCAGCCGCAGCCGATGATCCGTGCTCCACTTTTGTTGCTCCAAACTATAAAGATAAGGATCCGTATTTGACCAAAGAATCTTAGATCATTCCTCTTCACAAGAAAGGTGGGAAGTCTGATATACAAATTTACAGGGGCATTGCAAAACTGTCCGCTATTCCTAAATTATTTGAAAAAATAATCATTTCGAATTTGCTGCATTTCTGCAAATCAGTTGTTTCCCCTGTTCAACATGGATTCGTAAATTATGCTTTCCTTTCGAAAATGCAAACTGATGTCATTAACACTAACTTCAGTAAGGCGTTTGACTCTTTGCACCATGGCTGTTGGCACCGAGACTCGTGCCGGGGCGCGTATTCGGCAGGGACTTCTAGCGTCGAAAGAAACAACTCGATTCAATTCGATTCGTACGAGGCGGTACGAAATAATATAATTCGAACGCTGAAATCTTTATTATTCTTTCATTATTTAACAACCTATATTTTACATGATTATGAGACTTACATTCGTGCTCCGCACACGCTTCTGTTCTCTTTCACTTCTGCTCAGCTGCAAGCACAAAACGAAAATGAACCTCGACAAAAATGCTGCTTGTGCAGCTGCGTGCGATCGACTTATCATGTGAAAACTAATTCTAACGGTGCGCTTCCAGTGTAAGCAGCGAGGGCTGTTTACAGAAAAAATGCCCTGTAACATTCCCCACCCCGTAATTCACGAACGTCCGTGCAGTGTGTTACCAACTTTAATATCAAGCTTAGCTAGCTTGACGGCGGGGCGAGTAATAATTCCATCGGCGGCTCGCACCACGGCACCTCGGACCTGGCCATCCTTTGAACGGTGCACGTCTACGACCACTCCTCTTGTCCAACAGTTTCGCTTGGCACCGTCGTACACTATTATGACGATGTCCTCGACTGATATTGGTTCTAGTGGCGGTTGAAACCACATAGTACGTCTGGTGAGTGTAGGCAGATACTCGCGCAGCCATCTCTTCCAAAATTGGTCAGCCAATTGACTGGCGACTCGGAAGCCTCGTGCCAAGCTAGCTCCGCCTTGCTCCCGTAATCCACTCACGCAATCCGCATGAATGACCTATAAGAAAATGATTTGGAGTCAGGGCTTCGGACTCAGATGTCTCCAAGGGAACATAAGTGAGTGGCCTTGAGTTGAGCACGCTTTCTACGTCAGCCAATGCTGCTCGTTGCACCTCCTCTCATAACCCAGAGGGCGGCAGAGTTTCCGACAGTATTGACTTTGTAGAGCGCACCATTCGTTCCCACGATCCTCCCATGTGGGGTGATCCTGGCGGGATAAAGGTAAACTCGAGTTCTGGGTACTGTCGCTCAATCAGAGCCGGCGATATACGTTCAATTTCATCTTTTAATACTCTGCTAGCCTCTGAAATTTGTGCCATTGTCCGACAGCATGGGGCGGGGGCAGCCACGTCTGGCCACGAACGACTTCAGAACGCATAAGTCTGTCAGTTGAGAGCGACGTAGCTATATCTAGGGCTTCGGGCAATTTAACCGCTGGCTGCCGCTGCAACCGAGCGTTGTTGATCGGTTGCTCAACACCGCATTCAAGAGCGCAACTCCAAGTCGGAGGCAAAGAGCGAAAGCTCCGAGGCGAAGTTACGAAAGCTCGCGGCGAAGTTGAGCGGCCGAGGCAAGCGCATGGCTTGCAGGCGATCGCGCCGGCACTTTGGAACGAACGCTCAGGGTGAGTAGATGTGCATTGTGAGACGAGGAAGGTCATAAAAAGGTACAGCGGAGCACTAGGGCTCCAGAAAACAGTGCGGCAGGGTTTAGCTCGTGAGGTACTATAAAGTAGTAATAAGCGAGGAGTGAATTCTTTGTTTTCTGGTAACCTGGCTTACCTTAACATCGGAATTAAGTGTTTGGGTAGTAGATTTGGCTGGAGGCTCCGACCCAAAAGAGTAGCGGTACGAGGCCACGGCCCGATAGAGAGTTTGGGTAGCAGAGTTGGCTCGAGGCTCCGGCCCGATAGAGTAGTGGTACGAGGCCACGGCCCGATAGAGAGTTTAGGTAGCGGAGTTGGCGCAAGGCCACGGCCCGTTAGTGTAGTTGGCGCGGGGCCACGGCCCGCTAGAGTAGTTGGTGCAAGGCCACGGCCTGCTAGTGTAGTTGGTACGATAAGCCACGGCCCGTTAGTGTAGGCGTGCAGAAATAGAGCTAGGCTTTCTTTGGTCAGGATACTCACTCCCCTCCCCCTTATGCCATCCCTCCCAGCGAAATTATAAATATCTTGTAACTCGCCAGACCTGATGAGACTGAGAGTTATACCCCGTCCAGAAGCATCTTTACAGATGTATGAGTGTTCGTAATCCACTCACACATCATAAGTTTATGTTTCTTCTAGGTCATTATTTAATCATTAGTTTGATGGGATTCGAATAAATATGAAGATGAAAAGTGAATATGGTTAATGCCGAGTTTGGTCAAGATATCTTGATAAACAAAAATATTTTTCATACAACTTAATTTTCGAATGATCAGTCCAATGGCAACTATATGATATAGTGGCTCGATCCTAATGGAATTTAGCTTATATATGAGGAAAATAGTAAAACTAATAAATCAGAGGTTGATCAAGATATTTTGATAAACAAAAATGCTTTTCATACAACTTAATTTGCGGCCGTTTTTTCTGTCTGGTTACGCAGCCAAAACAACTGGAGCGACCTCGCAACTGATAAGAGCAGCATCTTAATTTTATCTTATAATACTCGCTCTGCAAAGCAAGTGCCTAAATTTCGCTCTTCAGAATTCATTTACATAGAGCTGCCGCTTTACGCTGTAACGATCGTTTTATTGCCTTTACATTGCTTTACTTATGCGAAGGCTTCGATGCTGCGCATCGAGTTAGTTAAGTTTGTTGGCTTTATGCATTTGGTACGCATCGGCCACTTGCATTACTCAAAATTATAACTTATAATTGTTTCTTCGCTAAAATTGGCACGTACTAATTCGGGTTCGCTTGCCTATATAATAACTATTGTTCTTAAATAATAAGCACAGACCAATTCGGGTCTGCCTGCTTCTCGTAACTTTAAGAAATATAAAACAATTTTGATCACAAAAAATAAATAGTTAATTATTTCTATTTGTGAAAGCTATTGAAAAAGCTAAATTGCGCAACATTTGATGACCCCGACGTGATTTTTATTTTTGTTGTAAGATTATTTGCTTTACATTGAAGCAATAATCTTAAAAGATACCACCTGGCATTTCGTTTTGATTATCAAGATATCTTGACCAAACTCGGCATATACTATTTTCCCGATACTTCTTAGATAAGGGCAAAGCTTTATGAGCATTATGAAAAGGTTGGGTCTGCAAGGGTATTAGATCTTTGGCGTGCCGAAGATAGCCCTTCTTTCTCGTTTTTTTTTAAATTTATTTGGTGTTGGAATAAGAGAGTTCAGGGTATTTCTTAGTGGGGAGTTCCCGACTAGAATTTCCTCAATGCTGCGCATCGAGTTAGTTAAGTCATTTCGCTTCATGCATTTGGTACGCATCGGCCACTTGCATTACTCAAAATTATAACTAATAATTGTCTCTTCGCTAAAATTGGCACGTACTAATTCGGGTTCGCTTGCCTATATATAAGCTATTGTTCTTGAATAATAAGCACAGACCAATTCGGGTCTGCCTGCTTTTCGTAACTTTAAGAAATATAAAACAATTTTGAACACAAAAAATAAATAGTTAATTATTTCTATTTGTGAAAGCTATTGAAAAAGCTAAATAGCGCAACATTTGGTGACCCCGACGTGATTTTTATTTTTTGTTGTTGTAAGATTATTTGCTTTACATTAAAGCAATAATCTTAAAAGGCATCACCTGGCATTTCGTTTTGTGCACTTTATATACATACATACTTATCGCCGTCGCTTTGCCTACTCTCTCGGTCGCTTAAAGTCTCTGCTCATTCGTGCGGTACTTACGTAAAAGCTATTGCCGTTGCTTCATTACATAGCTTGACACTTGCGATCGCCGATGCTCTTATTGTACAACTATTGTTTTTTGAACGGTTTGCATGTACTAGCGATCACCGTTGTTGTTACTCAGTTACTCAGCTAGTTTCGCACGCGCTTTCTATCGCGCTTCTAATGGCCACCGAAAATAATGCCTCTAGTGCAGTGCCCTCTGCAAACAGGGTGACCTTTCTGAAGCGCAAAGCTATTTCAATTTATGACAGTTTGCAAACACTTCGAAATGCTCTAACTAATTCGCCACTTAGTGCAATTGATGAGTGCGGTCTTAGTGGTAGGCTGAAGCAAATCGAGCGGCTTCAGACCTCATTTGATATTACTCACACTAGCCTCGAAGAACTAGACCTTGATGAAATCGGTAACCAATTGCGTGAGGACTTTGACGAGTTAGCAGTTTCTATGGAAATTTCGGTTCGGAGTGAAATTGCGAAACGTGTCTCAATATTGCTCTGCCCAACATTTCGCGACCAATCTGTGCTGCCCTCACAGACAGTTAGAGCTAAGGCGCCGCCAACACTACCCTCAATAAAGTTGCCTACGATCAGTGGTGGTTGCACAGAATGGGCCGACTTTTATTCTATGTTCACAACCGTCATAGAAAATAAACCTGATCTAGCAGATATCGAAAAGCTGCAGCATCTTCGATCGTGCCTGAAGGATACAGCGCTGGACGCGATTCGATCATTGGAAATAACAAACGATAATTATGCCATAGCACTTAATTTATTGGAGAAAAGGTTTAATAATAGACGTTCGGTTTTTCAGACACACTTACTTGAGATATTGGGGCTCAAGAGGGTGGCAGGTGGATCGGCCGTGTCGCTAAGGGAGTTATCCGACCAACTCAACGCACATTTTCGCGCGTTAAAGAGCATGGGCAACTCCGAACAAATCGCTGGATGCATAATTGTGCAGATTATTTTACAAAAGCTGGACCCAATATCACAAACCAAATGGGAAGAAAGGCTAGAGGATTCGTCGTTCGTTAATTTAATACCATCGTGGGAGCATATGGCTAAGTTTCTGGAGCAGAGATGCCGAACAATGGAAACCGTAAATTTTTCTATGGCAAGCTATGCCCCTAGCCATCAGGTGGGAAAAACTAGAGCAATTAACACCAGTAGATCGTCATTTATCGCCACTAACAACGACGCCCCTATCTGCGTCTTTTGTGACAGCCCTGGTCATAGTATATATAATTGTTCTCGATTTGGAAATTTGACCCCTGCATTACGGCTTAGGGAGGCAAAACGAGTTGCTTTGTGCTTGAATTGCCTAAAGAAAGGTCATCAATTGCAATCATGCAGCTCTGGATGCTGTCGGACCTGCGGGGCGAAACATCACTCTCTGCTGCATTTAAACAATTCCGTATTTCCGTCTGGTCAGCTGACTGAGCCTGCAAATTCATCGCCGATAGCCCATGCCTCTTTCGCTAAGTCATCGCCATCTACCTCCACATCTCTTGTTGCCCAGTATTTCAGTAGTGATGTTGTCGTCTTGGCTACGGCTTTGATCTTTATAAGAAATCGCTCCGGCACTGTGTCGTGCCCTTTTGGGGTCTGGTTCTCAGCTTCACCTTATAGTGTCGCGCCTTGCTCAACAGCTTCAGCTAAAGAAGCACAAGTCCTCAGTCATTGTCTCTGGTCTAGGAGATTCTCGTTTTGAAACAGAAGGAAACACGGTCACTATCACAATACAGTCTCAAGTCTTTGAATACTCAACATGCCTTACAGCTCTGGTAGCGCCTAACATAACTGATAGTCAACCGAGTTTTACTATCAACACGACGAATTGGAACATTCCCGCTAACATAAAACTTGCAGATCCGTCTTTCTTTAAACCTCAACGCGTGGACTTGCTACTTGGAGCTAGCCTGTTTTAAGACCTTCTCAGCGTCTGCCAGATAAGGCTTCTCTCAGGACTACCGTGTCTTCAAAAAACACGGCTTGGTTGGGTAGTTTCTGGAGGCGGACCCCGCTTGAGTGGTTCTATGTTAATGGCAAAGCATACTGCGGGCAAACTTGAGTCAAGTTCTGAAGAACGTGCTGATGAATTGGTTCGAAGATTTTGGGAGATAGAATCCTGCTTGGAAAGTACACCTACCACTTCAAAGGAAGAAAACATCTGTGAAGAACATTTCGTAAAGACTCATATCAGATTGCCTAGTGGCCAATATTCAGTTCGTTTACCCTTCAAGCGAAGCTTGGGATGTCTGGGGACGTCATACCAACAAGCCTTTCGTCGGTTCCTGACCCTGGAACGCAAACTACAAAATCGTCCAGATCTAAAGATTCAATATTCAAACTTTCTAAAGGAACTTTTGGATCTTGGTCATATGTCGCCTGTTGCTCCAGAGTCTATAGGACTTCGTCAATACTTTCTTCCTCATCACTGTGTCTTTAAAGAAGACAGTTCAACGACAAAATTGCGAGTCGTTTTCGACGGCTCAGCAGCTACCTCGTCAGGTTATTCATTAAATGAACTATTGATGGCTGGACCTGTTGTTCAAAGCTAGCTGTTTCATATCCTTCTTCTCTTTCGTAATTTCCCGATTGCCCTAACAGGAGATATTGGAAAAATGTATCGCTGCGTACGCGTTTCAGCACCGGATGATTTTCTCCATTGCATTCTATGGCGAGACTCGCCAGAACAGGATATAAAGATTTTTAAGCTTGATACAGTTACATACGGAACAAAGCCAGCTTCATTCTTCTCTATCCGTGCTATGCATCAGCTGTCTATGGATGAGGAAACTAATTTTCCAATTGGATCTCGGATTTTGCGGCGTGACTTCTACGTTGATAACCTCATTTCAGGGGGTGATTCAATTCAAGAAGCAAAGGAACTTCTTAATCAGACGGCTGGAATCTTGGCAAGTGGGGGCTTCAAGTTGCGAAAGTGGTGCTCAAACAATTCTGCTGTACTGAAAGGGATACCCGTAGAGGACAGAAAATCTTCCCTAAAGTTTGATGATGGTAGCGACATCACCAAAACTCTTGGACTCGCTTGGGACTCAGCGTCGGATCGATTGTTGTTTTCGTTTTCGTCCATTCAGCAGAGATCTAAGCCATCAAAAAGGTCAATACTATCGACCATAGCTCGCTTGTATGACCCGCTTGGACTCATAGGGCCGATAATTGCCAAGGCTAAAATCTTTATGCAGCAGATCTGGAAGGAGAAGCTTGAGTGGGACGAGAGCTTACCATCATCACTGGCAACAGCTTGGCATGATCTTTGCTGCAGTTTTGAGAAGGCACAGTTTCTTAAATTTCCTCGTCTCGTGTCAATACCTGCAACAGAGTTAGAAGTTCACGGTTTCCGCGACGCCAGCATCGAAGCATATGGGGCCTGTGCCTACGTCCTTTCTCGACAAACATCAGCCAGTTGTCAGCTGTTGTGTTCCAAATCGCGTGTAGCTCCTCTGAAAACAATCACAGTTCCAAAGCTAGAACTGAATTCTACTGTTGGTCGGATTCTTCTGTATGCCTTTCCTGGATAAGGACCGAGCCCTGGAAGCTCAATGTGTTTGTGGCTAATCGCGTCACAGCAGTTCAAGAGCTAACTAATGGCATGGAATGGCGTTACGTGCCTACTTCACTCAACCCAGCAGATATACTCTCGAGAGGATCTACGCCCAGTGAATTATATCAATCGTGACTGTGGTTCAACGGCCCAGAATTTCTAGTTAAAAATAAATTGGACTGGCCTGCTTCGTAACTCATTTGATACAATGCAGCGTATATTCGGATATATTTATAAATTCATACACAGAAGCAGGCATCCTGGACTAACAGTGTCTGATATACAACATGGGACCCAACTTTTACTAAGGCTCGTCCAGAGAGCACACCTATGGGAAGAGATCAAATCATTGCAATCGAGAAGAGTTGTTAAACCGTCCAGTTGTATCGCATCACTTAACCCTTTTTGGATGATTTCGGAATTCTAAGAGTTGATGGGCGCTTGAAAAAAACTCCAAGGTGGTTGGAAAATGTGTGAGATGCTTTCGTACCAAGCCTCGATTAATAGAGCATATAATGGGTGATCTGCCCAATAACTTTTGACTGCTTGTCGAGCCTTTGAAGTCTCTGGTGTTGACTATTGTGGACCATTCCTCTATAAGCCAGACGTACGAAATTAAGCTCCAGTCAAATGTTACATGGCTGTCTTCGTATGCTTCGCAACTAAAGCGGTTCACCTGGAACTGGTCAAGGATCAGTCGACAGCTTCTTTCTTGAATGCGCTTAAGAGGTTTATATCGACTCGAGGCAGGCCATCTCAGATATGGTCGGATAACGCTACCAACTTTGTCGGCGCCAAAAACGAGCTCCTGGATCTCAAGCGTCTATTTACAAGTCGTGATCATATTGAGTCAGTGCATAATTTTTGCATGGCTGATTCCATTGATTGGAAATTTATACCTCCTCGTTCACCGCATTTTGGCGGCCTTTGGGAAGCAGCAGTGAAGACAGCGAAACATCATTTTTATCGTGCTGTGCACCCTAGTCTGCCACTGAGCATCGATAATTAATTCCAGGCCATTGTTTCCACTTTCAGAAGATCCAGCAGATCTAGATGTGCTCACTCCAGCTCATTTCTTGATTGGTGGACCCAGCTCATCGTTCCTTGAACCTGATGTGACGCACCTTCAATTCAATCGTCTGGATGGTTGGCAACGCGTAGCGTACCTCCAACAACTGTTTTGGTCTCGCTGGCGGGAAGAATACTTAACACTGCTTCAGCAGCGCTCCAAGTGGCGTACTCCGAAACCAAGCCTATGCGTCAACGACATAGTCCTCGTAAAGGATGAAAATCTGCCGCCTCTAAGGTGGCCACTGGCGAGAATCACAGAGCTAATCGTGGGAAAGGATGGAGTCGCTCGAGTAGCCATTTTGGTCAAGATATCTTGATAAACAAAATGTTTTTCATACAAAAACTTAATTTTCGACCGATCGTTCCTATGGTATATGATATAGTGGTCCGATCCAACTGGTTTTCACATATGTGCTGCGTGCAACAGAAAGAGGGAGTTCTGCAAAGTTTCATTAAGATAGCTTTAAAACTGAGGGACTAGTTCGCATAGAAACAGACAGACGGACAGACGGACTGACGGACATGGCTATATCGGCTCGGCTGTTGATGCTGATTAAGAATATATATACTTTATGGGGTCGGAGATGTCTCCTTCTATGCGTTACACATTTCACGGCAAAATTATAATACCCTCTGAAAGGGTATAAAAAGAAGACAACAAACGCGCCTGCAACAAGATATTCTGGCGGCAGCGACGACACCAGAAGACCGACAGCGCTACATAGAGCGCATCAAAGAAAATAAAAGCTGAATTAAGACTTCGCAACCGAGCGAAGCCATGCAAGGGGGCCGCAAGTATGCGTAAGCCTTAACTTGCCATAGATTTAATTTCTACATGCGATTTGACGCACGTCAGTGCGAGTCGCAAAATACTAAACCTCTTAGACTTTCATTACTAACATATCTGGTTCGACAATTTGTTTTTTATATATATAAAATGTAATTTGAATTGTGAGCCAACCACATAAACTAAATAACTAACTTTTCCACGTCTCTGGCGCTGAGTATTTATACTTAGCTGCGTTTAGAATCTTAGTGTAATTGATAAATCTTGCAATAAGTTCATTGCAATGAAAATAACACTCCAAGATTTTGAAAATAAAATTCCATTTTCTTTCATGAACCTTAGATCGAAAAAAATTATTTTCATTGAATATATAAAGACTATTAAGACTACATAATGGGGTGGTTAAGTGACTCCAGAGAGGCAAAAGATAAGACTGCCAACGTTGTAAGCAAAGTCAAGATAATTGATAACACGGATGACATAATTGTGGATCCTGTTATTAATTATCACGATAGTTAACACTCTAACAAAATGTTCAAGAAAAGATACATGAGTAGGGCAATAACCTAGATAACATCTAGAAATGAATAAAGAGAAAATAGATCACATCTACAAAAGCTATTCAAATTTTCGCATTAATGAGATTAAAGTTTTACATTCGCATAGTGAATACATATCAGTACATCAGTTTGAGACTGATTATATAGAAGCTTTCGGCGCAATCAATAGCCCACTTATTCACTGCGATAAAGCAGAAAAGGCAATGGTACCCTCAACACTACAATATGTCAGGGTAAAATTAATAAAAGAAGACTATATGGTTAGTACGCTTACAAAAGTAAGATTTTTCCATTAAAAGAATGGAATGGAACGAAATCACGGAACATATAGACGCATTTCATTACAAATTCGATAAATCTTACAAATGCATTAATAAAGATGCAGTTATAAAAGCAGAGACTGAAAAATCATAGACATTTTAGTAAGGGATTATAATAATATACATAGTTACCTTAGTAAATCGTTTCGAAAACAAATTCACATCTGAGCACAAAAATAAATGTTTAAGGGTAATAAAATCCCCAAGCACAAGATTAATTACTGTCAGCTGTTGAGCTTATTGATGGTATCTTGATAACTAAAATTGTTTTTCATACAAAAACCTAATTTTTGACCGATCGTTTCTATCGCAGCTATATGTTTTAGTGGTCCGATTTTAATAGAATTTTGCTTATATATGGTGACCATAGAAAAACCAGTGAATGCCGAAATTGGTCTAGATATCTTGAAAAACGAGCAAATTTTTCATACAACTTAATTTGCAACCGATTGTTCCTATGGCAGCTATATGATATACTGGTCCAATCATAGTAAGATTATGCATATATATAAGGAACATAGTAAAACCAATGAATGCCGGGATTGGTTAAGATATCCTGTTAAAAAGAAATGTTTTTTTATAACAAAACTTAATTTTCCAACGATAGTTTCTATGGCATCTATATGATAGAGTGGTCCGATCTGTATAGAATTGGATATGTTTGAGGAGTATAGTAAAATAATATGTGCCGAGGCTGGTCAAGATATCTTAATATACAAAAATGTTTTTTATACAACTTAATTGTCAACCGATCGTTCCTATGGCAGCTGTATGATAGACTGGTCCAGCAGTAATAGGATTTTGCATAAATATAAGAAGCATAGTAAAGCTAACGAACAAATTTGTCATACAACTTTATTTTCGATATGGACGCAATACGATATTGGTTCGATCTTAAAAGGACTATGCATATTTATAAGGAGCACAGTACAACTAATAAATGCCTAGTTAATTCATGGTATCTTTATTAACCAAAATGTATATCAGACAGCAGACTTATTTTCGACCGATCGCTCCCGATGGCGGCTATATGCTATAGTATCCGGTCTTAATAGAATTGTGATATATATATTTAAGGAGCATAGTAAAACTAGTGAATGCCCAGCTTGGTCAAGATATTTTGATAAATAAAAATATTATATAGTGGTCCGATCTTAATAAGATGTTGCAAATATGTGAGGGGCATAGTAAAACGAATAAGCGCCTAGTTTAGACAATATATCATGAAATACGAACAAATATTCCATACAACTTAAATTTTGACCGATCGTTTCTATGACAGCTATATAATATAATGGGCCGACCATAATAGGAGATTACATATATATAAGGAGGAAAGTTAAAATAGCAAATGCCGAGTTTAGTCAAGATATCTTGATAAGCAGATATAAAAACTCAATTTATGACCGATCGTTTTTATCGCAGCTTTATAATATAATGGTCCTATCTTAATAGGATTTTGCATATATATAAGAAGCATAGTAAAAATAATGAATGTCGAGTTCGGTTAAGATATCCTGTTAAAAATAAATGTTTTTCATACAAGTTAATTTTTGACAGATCGTTCCTATGGCACCTATATGATATACATATACATGAGGAGCATAATAAAACTACTAATATTTAGATCATAATAGGATTTTGCATATATTTGAGGCGGAAGGTTGGTCAATATATTATAGTGTGTATATGCATTTAAAGAACACCCTTTATAAAGTATGCGACACTTTGTCACATACAATAACAATAATACATTAACATATCTGGTTGGACAATTTGTTTTTTATATTATATATATATTATATTATATATTATATATATATAAAATGTAATTTGAATTGTGAGCCAACCACATAAACTAAATAACTAACTTTTCCACGTCTCTGGCGCTGAGTATTTATACTTAGCTGCGTTTAGAATCCTAGTGTAATTGATAAATCTTGCAATAAGTTCATTGCAATGAAAATAACACTCCAAGATTTTGAAAATAAAATTCCATTTTCTTTCATGAACCTTAGATCGAAAAAAATTATTTTCATTGAATATATAAAGACTATTAAGACTACATAATGGGGTGGTTAAGTGACTCCAGAGAGGCAAAAGATAACACTGCTAACGTTGTAAGCAAAGTCAAGATAATTGATAACACGGATGACATAATTGTGGATCCTGTTATTAATTATCACGATAGTTAACACTCTAACAAAATGTTCAAGAAAAGATACATGAGTAGGGCAATAACCTAGATAACATCTAGAAATGAATAAAGAGAAAATAGATCACATCTACAAAAGCTATTCAAATTTTCGCATTAATGAGATTAAAGTTTTACATTCGCATAGTGAATACATATCAGTACATCAGTTTGAGACTGATTATATAGAAGCTTTCGGCGCAATCAATAGCCCACTTATTCACTGCGATAAAGCAGAAAAGGCAATGGTACCCTCAACACTACAATATGTCAGGGTAAAATTAATAAAAGAAGACTATGGTTAGTACGCTTACAAAAGTAAGATTTTTCCATTAAAAGAATGGAATGGAACGAAATCACGGAACATATAGACGCATTTCATTACAAATTCGATAAATCTTACAAATGCATTAATAAAGATGCAGTTATAAAAGCAGAGACTGAAAAATCATAGACATTTTAGTAAGGGATTATAATAATATACATAGTTACCTTAGTAAATCGTTTCGAAAACAAATTCACATCTGAGCACAAAAATAAATGTTTAAGGGTAATAAAATCCCCAAGCACAAGATTAATTACTGTCAGCTGTTGAGCTTATTGATGGTATCTTGATAACTAAAATTGTTTTTCATACAAAAACCTAATTTTTGACCCATCGTTTCTATCGCAGCTATATGTTTTAGTGGTCCGATTTTAATAGAATTTTGCTTATATATGGTGACCATAGAAAAACCAGTGAATGCCGGAATTGGTCAAGATATCTTGAAAAACGAGCAAATTTTTCATACAACTTAATTTGCAACCGATTGTTCCTATGGCAGCTATATGATATACTGGTCCAATCATAGTAAGATTATGCATATATATAAGGAACATAGTAAAACCAATGAATGCCGGGATTGGTTAAGATATCCTGTTAAAAAGAATTTTTTTTTTATAACAAAACTTAATTTTGCAACGATCGTTTCTATGGCATCTATATGATAGAGTGGTCCGATCTGTATAGAATTGGATATGTTTGAGGAGTATAGTAAAATAATATGTGCCGAGGCTGGTCAAGATATCTTAATATACAAAAATGTTTTTTATACAACTTAATTGTCGACCGATCGTTCCTATGGCAGCTGTATGATAGACTGGTCCAGCAGTAATAGGATTTTGCATAAATATAAGAAGCATAGTAAAGCTAACGAACAAATTTGTCATACAACTTTATTTTCGATATGGACGCAATACGATATTGGTTCGATCTTAAAAGGACTATGCATATTTATAAGGAGCACAGTACAACTAATAAATGCCTAGTTAATTCATGGTATCTTTATTAACCAAAATGTATATCAGACAGCAGACTTATTTTCGACCGATCGCTCCCGATGGCGGCTATATGCTATAGTATCCGGTCTTAATAGAATTGTGATATATATATTTAAGGAGCATAGTAAAACTAGTGAATGCCCAGCTTGGTCAAGATATTTTGATAAATAAAAATATAATATAGTGGTCCGATCTTAATAAGATGTTGCAAATATGTGAGGGGCATAGTAAAACGAATAAGCGCCTAGTTTAGACAATATATCATGAAATACGAACAAATATTCCATACAACTTAAATTTTGACCGATCGTTTCTATGACAGCTATATAATATAATGGGCCGACCATAATAGGAGATTACATATATATAAGGAGGAAAGTTAAAATAGCAAATGCCGAGTTTAGTCAAGATATCATGATAAGCAGATATAAAAACTCAATTTATGACCGATCGTTTTTATCGCAGCTTTATAATATAATGGTCCTATCTTAATAGGATTTTGCATATATATAAGAAGCATAGTAAAAATAATGAATGTCGAGTTCGGTTAAGATATCCTGTTAAAAATAAATGTTTTTCATACAAGTTAATTTTTGACAGATCGTTCCTATGGCACCTATATGATATACATATACATGAGGAGCATAATAAAACTACTAATATTTAGATCATAATAGGATTTTGCATATATTTGAGGCGGAAGGTTGGTCAATATATTATAGTGTGTATATGCATTTAAAGAACACCCTTTATAAAGTATGCGACACTTTGTCACATACAATAACAATAATACATTAAACAAGCCCAGAGCCACTTTATATATTGACGCAACTCGCCACTCTATTAGTAATATATGTAAGAAACAATTAATAATACCACCACCGCCGTGTCAGATCCCAAAGATGAAACAAACATGCCCTAAATACTGTAGTGGACCGCTCTTCAGTGGAGCATGCAACTCAACGTACATGACGAATACGACCTGTGCGATGACCGGAAACGTCCCCGCCTGAGCCCATAGGCCCAGGACATCAGCAGCAGCCAATCAATAAGGGCACGAAGGGCACACCGCCACTTGCGTGAACGAGGCAGCATCAGCGTGACACATCCGGCGACATCTAGCTGATGTAGCGGACGAGCAGCAGATGCAGCATAACTACACTTATTATTAATTTAATTATAAACATAAAATTTTTTTTGTTAAATTGAGCAGAATCTTTTCTGCCCAATAAGAAGCATAGCCCGTCAACCTGTGCGAAACGATAGGCAATTACCATGCTGTTGGAATATGAATGTGTGTGTGTACATGTAAACAGAAATTTTTATTCTGCCCCATCCAAATGCGCAGGTGCATATAACTTTGGGTTTTTTTTAACCAATCTTTACGAATTTATCTACAGTATATATTATTGTACCATAGAATATCTGTGTATTCTGAAAAAGTCAATTGCATTAAAATTGTGGCTTAAATTGGTTGGCATTAAAAATGTTGGATTATTAACTTGATTTATAGCAATGGTGTTTTGGCGGGGAGGCGGCGATAGGTATAAAATGAAAGATTAATGGGATATTTATAATATTCTAGAAGCAACATATAAAGTTTGGTGACTCTAGCTCTTAATACTTACCCAATTTGCTCAAAAAACAGGAAGTCGATATCGATTTTTATTAATTTCTTGAAAACGGAGTAAGTTATCGATTATCGGAAACAAACTCAATCTGCGCAGGGAGGACCTACTACTAAGATCGAGAAAATATACACTTCATGGGGTCGGAGATGCTTCCTTCTGCCTGTTACATACATCTGAATTTTGCACAAATACAATATACCAGGTTCAATGCATTCAGGGTATAAAAAGGAACTAAAATCGCAGTACAGAAAAATGTCGCAATTAGCATGCTGTTACAATGCGAAGCATACGAGCATGAATGTGTGTGTGTACATGTGTACAGAAATTCTTAAAGCTGCTGCCCCATTCAATTGGTTTTTTCTTAACCGATCTTTATGAAATTTTCTACAGTATATATAATTGTACCATAGAATATTTGTGTATTCTGAAAAAGTCAATTGCATTTAAATTTTGGCTTAAATTGTTTGACAATAAAAATTGGGCTATTAACTTGATTTATAGGTCTGTGGTGGTAGCGGGGTGGTAGCGATAGGTATAAAATGAAAGATACTTGACATATATATAATATTCTGGAAGCAATATCATGTTTTATTATTATTATTTTCCCAATTTGCATAAAAAAACAGGATGTCGATATCCATTTTTATCGATTGCTTGGAAACGGAGTAAGTTATCGATTATCGGAAACAAACTCGATCTGCGCAGGCACAAGGAGGACCTACAACTATTTCAAGACTCTTGCTTTTATAGGTTCTGAGATCCTTGCGTTCATACATACGGGCGGACAGACAGACGGACATGGCTAGATCGACTCGGCTATTGATGCTGATCAAGAATATATATACTTTGTGGGGTCGGAGATGCGTCCTTCTGCTTGTTACATACATTTGGATTTTGCACAAATACAATATACCCATGAACCCATTTTTAATGGCTTCACGTGTAAAAAGAGCACTTATTGTCAAAGAAAAAAAGGCAGCACGTCTGTGCTGTTTAGTATCTTCGTTCAGAATAAATTTATTCAGTTCTTATAATGTTCGCTTAGCCTTTGGATATACATATATACTTATGTTGTTATTCGTTAACAGCTACAAAGAGAGGGAGAGTGAGTAGCTCGCATATGCCTGTATTAGTGAGCATATATATTGCTCACGGAATGCGCTCAGACGGAGCGTGGGATATGCAGCATAAGCATAAACGGTCAGCTAGTGAGGCAAGTGAACCGCGCTGCGTAATATGAGACCGAGCCAATACATAATGTGGCTCTGGGCTCGTTTACCATATTATTGTTATTGTATGCAACAAAGTGCTGCATACTTTATATTTAAGTACGGGGTATTCTGAAAAGGCATATACGCACTACACCTCCCTTTTTAGAGAAATAACGTAACATTATGAATGTGTAGTTATTAAAAGAACTTAATTATTGAGGTTTTTTTTATTGTACAAAAAATTGAAATGTTTTTTTTTTATATAAGGTATAAAAATTTATAATTCGTTTATTTGTAAAGAATTTTTTTTTTTCATTCGGTTGATCAGGCCGTCATATATTTTTATTATATTTTCGGGTCTGCCTGCTTTTCGTAACTTTAAGAAATATAAAACAATTTTGAACACAAAAAATAAATAGTTAATTATTTCTATTTGTGAAAGCTATTGAAAAAGCTAAATTGCGCAACATTTGGTGACCCCGACGTGATTTTTATTTTTGTTGTAAGATTATTTGCTTTACATTAAAGCAATAATCTTAAAAGGCATCACCTGGCATTTCGTTTTGTGCACTTTATATACATACATACTTATCGCCGTCGCTTTGCCTACTCTCTCGGTCGCTTAAAGTCTCTGCTCATTCGTGCGGTACTTATGTAAAAGCTATTGCCGTTGCTTCATTACATAGCTTGACACTTGCGATCGCCGAAGCTCTTATTGTACAACTATTGTTTTTTGAACGGTTTGCATGTACTAGCGATCACCGTTGTTGTTACTCAGTTACTCAGCTAGTTTCGCACGCGCTTTCTATCACGCTTCTAATGGGAACCGAAAATAATCCCTCTAGTGCAGTGCCCTCTGCAAACAGGGTGACCTTTCTGAAGCGCAAAGCCATTTCAATTTATGACAGTTTGCAAACACTTCGAAATGCTCTAACTAATTCGCCACTTAGTGCAATTGATGAGTGCGGTCTTAGTGTTAGGCTGAAGCCAATCGAGCGGCTTCAGACCTCATTTGATATTACTCACACTAGCCTCGAAGAACTAGACTTTGATGAAATCGGTAACCAATTGCGTGAGGACTTCGACGAGTTAGCAGTTTCTATGGAAATTTCGGTTCGGAGTGAAATTGCGAAACGTGTCTCAATATTGCTCTGCCCAACATTTCGCGACCAATCTGTGCAGCCCTCACAGACAGTTAGAGCTAAGGCGCCGCCAACACTACCCTCAATAAAGTTGCCTACGTTCAGTGGTGGTTGCACAGAATGGGCCGACTTTTATTCTATGTTCACAACCGTCATAGAAAATAAACCTGATCTAGCAGATATCGAAAAGCTGCAGCATCTTCGATCGTGCCTGAAGGATACAGCGCTGGACGCGATTCGATTATTGGAAATAACAAACGATAATTATGCCATAGCACTTAATTTATTGGAGAAAAGGTTTAATAATAGACGTTTGGTTTTTCGGGCACACATACTTGAGATATTGGGGCTCAAGAGGGTGGCAGGTGAATCGGCCGTGTCGCTAAGGCAGTTATCCGGCCAATTCAACGCACATTTTCGCACGTTAAAGAGCATAGGCAACTCCGAACAAATCGCTGGATGCATCCATTGTGCAGATTATTTTACAAAAGCTGGACCCAATATCACAAGCCAAATGGGAAGAAAGGCTAGAGGATTCGTCGTTCGTTAATTTAATACCATCGTGGGAGCATATGGCTACGTTTCTGGAGCAGAGATGCCGAACAATGGAAACCGTAAATTTTGCTATGGCAAGCTATGCCCCTAGCCATCAGGTGGGAAAAACTAGAGCAATTAACACCAGTAGATCCCCATTTATCGCCACTAACCACGACGCCCCTGTCTGCGTCTTTTGTGACAGCCCTGGTCATAGTATACATAATTGTTCTCGATTTGGAAATTTGACCCCTGCATTACGGCTTAGGGAGGCAAAACGAGTTGCATTGTGCTTGAATTGCCTAAAGATAGGTCATCAATTGCGATCATGCAGCTCTGGATGCTGTCGGACCTGCGGGGCGAAACATCATTCTCTGCTGCTTTTAAACAATTCCGTATCTCCGTCTGGTCAGCTGACTGAGCCTGCAAATTCATCGCCGATAGCCCATGCCTCTTTCGCTAAGTCATCGCCATCTACCTCCACATCTCTTGTTGCCCAGTATTTCAGTAGTGATGTTGTCGTCTTGGCTACGGCTATGATCTTTGTAAGAAATCGCTCCGGCACTTTGATACCTTGTCGTGCCCTTTTGGATTCTGGTTCTCAGCTTCACCTTATAGCGTCGCGCCTTGCTCAACAGCTTCAGCTAAAGAAGCACAAGTCCTCAGTCATTGTCTCTGGTCTAGGAGATTCTCGTTTTGAAACAGAAGGAAACACGGTCACTATCACAATACAGTCTCAAGTCTTTGAATACTCAACATGCCTTACAGCTCTGGTAGCGCCTAACATAACTGATAGTCAACCGAGTTTTACTATCAACACGACGAATTGGAACATTCCCGCTAACATAAAACTTGCAGATCCGTCTTTCTTTACACCTCAACGCGTGGACTTGCTACTTGGAGCTAGCCTGTTTTAAGACCTTCTCAGCGTCGGCCAGATAAGGCTTCTCCCAGGACTACCGTGTCTTCAAAAAACACGGCTTGGTTGGGTAGTTTCTGGAGGCGGACCCCGCTTGAGTGGTTCTATGTTAATGGCAAAGCATACTGCGGGCAAACTTGAGTCAAGTTCTGAAGAACGTGCTGATGAATTGGTTCGAAGATTTTGGGAGATAGAATCCTGCTTGGAAAGTACACCTACCACTTCAAAGGAAGAAAACATCTGTGAAAAACATTTCGTAAAGACTCATATCAGATTGCCTAGTGGCCAATATTCAGTTCGTTTACCCTTCAAGCGAAGTTTGGGATGTCTGGGGACGTCATACCAACAAGCCTTTCGTCGGTTCCTGACCCTGGAACGCAAACTACAAAATCGTCCAGATCTAAAGATTCAATATTCAAACTTTCTAAAGG
This sequence comes from Drosophila virilis, assembly GCF_030788295.1. Taxonomy (NCBI): domain Eukaryota; kingdom Metazoa; phylum Arthropoda; class Insecta; order Diptera; family Drosophilidae; genus Drosophila; species Drosophila virilis. The sequence goes on from NW_027212852.1 coordinate 246,628, forward strand.
AACTTTTGGATCTTGGTCATATGTCGCCTGTTGCTCCAGAGTCTATAGGACTTTGTCAATACTTTCTTCCTCATCACTGTGTCTTTAAAGAAGACAGTTCAACGACAAAATTGCGAGTCGTTTTCGACGGCTCAGCAGCTACCTCGTCAGGTTATTCATTAAATGAACTATTGATGGCTGGACCTGTTATTCAAAGCTAGCTGTTTCATATCCTTCTTCGCTTTCGTAATTTCCCGATTGCCCTAACAGGAGATATTGGAAAAATGTATCGCTGCGTACGCGTTTCAGCACCGGATGATTTTCTCCATTGCATTCTATGGCGAGACTCGCCAGAACAGGATATAAAGATTTTTAAGCTTGATACAGTTACATACGGAACAAAGCCAGCTTCATTCTTCTCTATCCGTGCTATGCATCAGCTGTCTATGGATGAGGAAACTAATTTTCCAATTGGATCTCGGATTTTGCGGCGTGACTTCTACGTTGATAACCTCATTTCAGGGGGTGATTTAATTCAAGAAGCAAAGGAACTTCTTAATCAGACGGCTGGAATCTTGGCAAGTGGGGGCTTCAAGTTGCGAAAGTGGTGCTCAAACAATTCTGCTGTACTGAAAGGGATAGCCGTAGAGGACAGAAAATCTTCCCTAAAGTTTGATGATGGTAGCGACATCACCAAAACTCTTGGACTCGCTTGGGACTCAGCGTCGGATCGATTGTTGTTTTTGTTTTCGTCCACTCAGCAGAGATCTAAGCCATCAAAAAGGTCAATACTATCGACCATAGCTCGCTTGTATGACCCGCTTGGACTCATAGGGCCGATAATTGCCAAGGCTAAAATCTTTATGCAGCAGATCTGGAAGGAGAAGCTTGAGTGGGACGAGAGCTTACCATCATCACTGGCAACAGCTTGGCATGATCTTTGCTGCAGTTTTGAGAAGGCACAGTTTCTTAAATTTCCTCGTCTCGTGTCAATACCTGCAGCAGAGTTAGAAGTTCACGGTTTCCGCGACGCCAGCATCGAAGCATATGGGGCCTGTGCCTACGTCCTTTCTCGACAAACATCAGCCAGTTGTCAGCTGTTGTGTTCCAAATCGCGTGTAGCTCCTCTGAAAACAATCACAGTTCCAAAGCTAGAACTGAATTCTACTGTTGGTCGGATTCTTCTGTATGCCTTTCCTGGATAAGGACCGAGCCCTGGAAGCTCAATGTGTTTGTGGCTAATCGCGTCACAGCAGTTCAAGAGCTAACTAATGGCATGGAATGGCGTTACGTGCCTACTTCACTCAACCCAGCAGATATACTCTCGAGAGGATCTACGCCCAGTGAATTATATCAATCGTGACTGTGGTTCAACGGCCCAGAATTTCTAGTTAAAAACAAATTGGACTGGCCTGCTTCTTGCTTGTCAGAAAGGACAGAACTCGAACTTAAAAAAAAGGTCCTTATTGCGTCATCTCCCTTCGTTGATATAACTGTCACTTGTAAATACGTAACTCATTTGATACAATGCAGCGTATATTCGGATATATTTATAAATTCATACACAGAAGCAGGCATCCTGGACTAACAGTGTCTGATATACAACATGGGACCCAACTCTTACTAAGGCTCGTCCAGAGAGCACACCTATGGGAAGAGATGAAATCATTGCAATCGAGAAAAGTTGTTAAACCGTCCAGTTGTATCGCATCACAACCCTTTTTTGGATGATTTCGGAATTCTGAGAGTTGATGGGCGCTTGAAAAACTCTTCGCTGGATTTCGACGCTCGCCATCCAATAATTCTCCCGTGTCAGCACCCCATCACAAACTCGGTCATCACACGGTTTCACAATCGGGACTTAAACGCTGGTCCACGGGCACTTCTTGCTCATATTCAGTTGCAGTATTGGCCGATTAGCTGAAGGAAGACCGTATCCAAGGTGGTTGGAAAATGTGTGAGATGCTTTCGTGCCAAGGCTCGATTAATAGAGCATATAATGGGTGATCTGCCCAAAGAACGTTTGTCGCTTGTCGAGCCTTTGAAGTTTCTGGTGTTGACTATTGTGGACCATTCCTCTATAAGCCAGACGTACGAAATAAAGCTCCAGTCAAATGTTACATGGCTGTCTTCGTATGCTTCGCAACTAAAGCGGTTCACCTGGAACTGATCAAGGATCTGTCGACAGCTTCTTTCTTGAATGCGCTTAAGAGGTTTATATCGACTCGAGGCAGGCTATCTCAGATATGGTCGGATAACGCGGATAACGTCGGCGCCAAAAACGAGCTTCTGGATCTCAAGCGTCTATTTACAAGTCCTGATCATATTGAGTCAGTGCATAATTTTTGCATGGCTGATTCCATTGATTGCAAATTTATACCTCCTCGTTCACCGCATTTTGGCGGCCTTTGGGAAGCAGCAGTGAAGACAGCGAAACATCATTTTTATCGTGCTGTTGGATCTTGTGTTCTCAACTTCGAAGAGTTTCGCACCCTAGTCTGCCACTTAGCATCGATAATTAATTCCAGGCCATTGTATCCACTTTCAGAAGATCCAGCAGATCTAGATGTGTTCACTCCAGCTCATTTCTTGATTGGTGGACCCAGCTCATCGTTCCTTGAACCTGATGTGACGCACCTTCAATTCAATCGTCTGGATGGTTGGCAACGCGTAATGTACCTCCAACAACTGTTTTGGTCTCGCTGGCGTGAAGAGTACTTAACACTGCTTCAGCAGCGCTCCAAGTGGCGTACTCCGCAACCAAGCCTATGCGTCAACGACATAGTCCTCGTAAAGGATGAAAATCTGCCCCCTCTAAGGTGGCCACTGGCGAGAATCACAGAGTTAATCGTGGGAAAGGATGGAGTCGCTCGAGTAGCTATTTTGCGCACCGCAACAGGGGAACCGAGAAGAGCTGCAAGCAAGCTATGCCTATTGCCCATCAGGGAATCTGTTGAAAGCCCATGCCTTCCAACGGGGGGAGAATGTCTGGTTACGCAGCCAAAACAACTGGAGCGACCTCGCAACTGATAAGAGCAGCATCTTAATTTTATCTTATAGTACTCGCTCTGCAAAGCAAGTGCCTAAATTTCGCCCTTAAGAACTCATTTACATAGAGCTGCCGCTCTTCGCTGTAACGATCGTTTTATTGCCCTAGCTTTACTTATGCGAAGGCTTCGATGCTGCGCATCGAGTTAGTTAAGTTTGTTGGCTTCATGCATTTGGTACGCATCGGCCACTTGCATTACTCAAAATTATAACTTATAATAGTTTCTTCGCTAAAATTGGCACGTACTAATTCGGGTTCGCTTGCCTATATAAAAACTATTGTTCTTAAATAATAAGCACAGACCAATTCGGGTCTGCCTGCTTTTCGTAACTTTAAGAAATATAAAACAATTTTGATCACAAAAAATAAATAGTTAATTATTTCTATTTGTGAAAGCTATTGAAAAAGCTAAATTGCGCAACATTTGGTGACCCCGACGTGATTTTTATTTTTGTTGTAAGATTATTTGCTTTACATTAAAGCAATAATCTTAAAAGATGCCACCTGGCATTTCGTTTTGATTATCAAGATATCTTGAACAAACTCGGCATATACCATTTTCCCGGTACTTCTTAGATAAGGGCAAAGCACTATGAGCATTATGAAAAGGTTGGGTCTGCAAGGGTATTAGATCTTTGGCGTGCCGAAGATAGCCCTTCTTTCTCGTTTTTTTTAAATTTATTTGGTGTTGGAATAAGAGGGTTCAGGGTATTTCTTAGTAGGGAGTTCCCGACTAGAATTTCCTCGATGCTGCGCATCGAGTTAGTTAAATCAGATCGCTTCACGCATTTGGTACGCATCGGCCACTTGCATTACTCAAAATTATAACTAATAATTGTCTCTTTGCTAAAATTGGCACCTACTAATTCGGGTTCGCTTGCCTATATATAAACTATTGTTCTTAAATAATAAGCACAGACCAATTCGGGTCTGCCTGCTTTTCGTAACTTTAAGAAATATAAAACAATTTTGAACACAAAAAATAAATAGTTAATTATTTCTATTTGTGAAAGCTATTAAAAAAGATAAATAGCGCAACATTTGGTGATCGGTCGAAAATTAAGTTTTTGTATGAAAAACATTTTGTTTATCAAGATATTTTGACCAAACTCGGCATTTATTAGTTTTACTTTACTCTTCATATATGTGCAAAATCCTATTAATATCGGACCGCTATATCATATATCTGCCATAGGAATGATCGGTGGAAAATTAAGTTTTTGGATGAAAAAACATTTTGTTTTTCAAAATATCTTGACCAGACTCGGCATTTATTAGTTTTACTTTACTCTTAATATATATGCAAAATCCTATTAAGATCGGACCACTATCTCATATAGCTGCCATAGGAACGATCGGTCGAAAATTAGGTTATTGTATGAAAAACATTTTGTTTTTCAAGTTAATTTGACCAAACTCGGCACTTATTAATTTTACTTTACTCCTCATATATACGCAAAATCCTTTTAAGATTTGTATGAAAAACATTTTGTAAAGTAAAGTAAAGTAAAACTAATAAATGCCGAGTTATAATTTCTGTTTGGTCTAGCCGGAACAGAGAATTGAAGACGCCCTAGCAGAAAAGGAGAATCTATGTCGCCAATAATAAACTTATGTAGAAGGACAACACCGAGAATTGTCCTACGGTTGATTAACGACGGAAGGTTGAGAAGAAGCAGTCTGCTGGAGTAGGACGGTAACCGAAGATTAGGGTCCCAATTTAAACCTCGTAAGGCAAAAAGCAGAAATTGGAGACCAGATGCAAGAGCAGTATTCAAGGATAGGGCGAACAAGAGAGAAGTTTTGTTATAAAAGGATCGTTAAACTCTTTAGACCATCGTTTAATGAATCCAAGTACACCTTTTGCCTCATTAACAATGGTATCTATATGAAGATTAAAACAGAGTTTAGAATCAAAAATTACGCCTAGATCCTTAACTGTTAGTATACGTTGCAAAGGGATATTGTCGATTGTATAACTGACAAGATAAGGTGTAGTACAATTAAAAGTCATAAACATACACTTTGAACAATTTAGATGCAATTGATTGGCCAAACACCAAAGTTGCATAGCGTTCAAATCGTCTTGTAGACAAGAATGATGTAGGGGGTTAGTGTATGATAGAAAAAGTTTGACATCGTCCGCATACATGAGTACACGGGCATGTGATATAACAGACGGAAGATCATTTATAAAAAGTGTAAAGAGTAAAGGTCCAAGATGACTACCTTGAGGAACACCAGAAGTAACGTGAACCCTTTTAGAGGTAGTCAACCTCAGTATTACTCTTTGGGTCCTACCTTTTAAATAAGAATTAATCCAAAGTAAAAGGGACAGAGGGAAACCTATTCGGTCAAGTTTAAAAAGTAAAATGTCATGATGCACAGAGTCAAACGCCTTACTGAAGTCAGTGTAAATGACAACATTTGCATTTTCAAAAGGAAAGCATCATTTACCAAGGAAGTATACTCAAGCAGATTGGTCGAAGTTGACCGATTCTTTACGAATCCATGTTGAACAGGGGAAACAACTGATTTGCAGAAATGCTGCAAATTCGAAGTGATTATTTTTTCAAATAATTTAGGAATAGCAGACAGTTTTGCAATGCCCCTGTAATTTTGTATATCAGACTTCCCACCTTTCTTGTGAAGAGGAATGATATAAGATTCTTTCCAAAGAGATGGAAAGACAGAAGTTTCAAGGGATAGATTAAAAAGCTTTAGCAATGGATAGAAAAGGGAAGAACTACACTCCTTGAGTAGACAACTAGGAATATTGTCCGGCCCAGGAGAGTAAGAAGATTTTAGAGAGTTTATAGCTAATAGGAGAGAGGAGTGTGAAATAATGGGGGGAGGTATAGAACTAGCGGAGGAAATAGTATAAGGGTAAGAATTAGTATTAGGACAGACTGAAGCGTAAGTTGATTGGAAAAAATAAGCAAAGAGGTTAGCAGAATCAGTGTCATTGCTAGCTTTATCCATCCCAAGAAAAAAAGAAGATGGCAAACTTGAAGATTTACGCTTCAAGTTTACAAAATTAAAAAACTGTCTCGGATTTCGGGCGAATTGCCTTTTACAACGAATTAGATAATTCTCATAGCATTGAGAATTAAGAAGAAAGAAGTTCGACTTGGCTATATCGACTCGGCTGTTGATGCTGATTAAGAATATATATACTTTATGGGGTCGGAGATGTCTCCTTCTATGCGTTACACATTTCACGACAAAATTATAATACCCTCTGAAAGGGTATAAAGAAGATGGCAAACTTGAATATTTGCCCTTCAAGTTTACAAAATTATAAAACTGTTTTGGATTTCGGGCGAATTGCCTTTTACAACGAATTAGATAATTCTCATAGCATTGAGAATTAAGAAGAAAAAAGTTCGACTTGGCTATGGAATATTTAGCCAAGTCTGTACACGAACCAGACTTTTTAAACTTTTTAAAATATTTGGATTTTACATTTTTTAGATGTGATAATCTGGGAGTAAACCAGGGTGGTTTTGAAAAAGTAGTCGAAGGAATTGACTTAGGAATACACACATCTAAGAGGGAGTTTAGGGTGATATAAAAAGAATTAATGGCTGTATTCATATCAACTGAGTCATATAAGAAAGACCAATCGGTTGAATAAATAAGCTGATTCAGCAAGGAATAATTTCCTTTGCGAAAGCAATAGCGGGGCTTATTGGCTGATGAGCACGAAATGGAAGGATTACAATTTAGCATTGCAATCTCTAAAGTTGGATGATAGACATCCTCAGGAAGAGATAAAGGAGGTGACCTAGACACATTAGAAATAAGGTAGTCGTTAACAAATACAAGGTCAAGTGTTCTATTCATATGATTAGAAATTGAATTGATTTGAAACAACGAAAGATCAAGCATGCAGTCTAAAAAATCGTGCTGTGCTGAGGGCACTAGATAATTTTCAGCAGTGAATAATGACCAAGAGATGTTCGGCAAATTAAAATCACCCGATCGTTCCTATGGCAGCTAAATGATATAGTGGTCCGATCTTAATAGGATTTTGCATATATATGGAGAGTAAAGTAAAACTAATAAGTGCCGAGTTTGGTCAAGATATCTTGATAAACAAAATGTTTTTTCTTACAAAAACTTAATTTTCGACCGATCGTTCCTATGGCAGCAATATGATATAGTGGTCCGATCCAGCTGGTTTTCACATATGTGCTGCGTGCAACAGAAAGAGGGAGTTCTGTAGAGTTTCATCAAGATAGCTATAAAACTGAGGGACTAGTTCGCACAGAAACAGACAGACGGACAGACGGACATGGCTGTATCGACTCGGCTGTTGATGCTGATTAAGAATATATATATACTTTATGGGGTCGGAGATGTCTCCTTCTATGCGTTACACATTTCACGACAAAATTATAATACCCTCTGCAAGGGTATAAAGAAGATGGCAAACTTGAATATTTGCCCTTCAAGTTTACAAAATTATAAAACTGTCTCGGTTTTCGGGCGAATTGCCTTTTACAATGAATTAGATAATTCTCATAGCATTGAGAATTAAGAAGAAAGAAGTTCGACTTGGCTATGGAATATTTAGCCAAGTCTGTACACGAACCATACTTTTTAAACTTTTTAAAATATTTGGATTTTACATTTTTTAGATGTGATAATCTGGGAGTAAACCAGGGTGGTTTTGAAAAAGTAGTCGAAGGAATTGACTTAGGAATACACACATCTAAGAGGGAGTTTAGGGTGATATAAAAAGAATAAATGGCTGTATTCATATCAACTGAGTCATATAAGAAAGACCATTCGGTTGAATGAATAAGCTGATTCAGCAAAGAATAATTTCCTTTGCGAAAGCAATAGCGGGGCTTATTGGCTGATGAGCACGAAATGAAAGGACTACAATTTAGCATTGCAATCTCTAAAGTTGGATGATAGACATCCTCAGGAAGAGATAAAGGAGGGGACCTAGACACATTAGAAATAAAGTAGTCGTTAACAAATACAAGGTCAAGTGTTCTATTCATATGATTAGAAATTGAATTGATTTGAAACAACGAAAGATCAAGCATGCAGTCTAAAAAATCGTGCTGTGCTGAGGGCACTAGATAATTTTCAGCAGTGAATAATGACCAAGAGATGTTCGGCAAATTAAAATCACCCAACACCAATAATAGGTCATTATCCCGCACGTGTGAAGAAACTTCTTTAATACAAGTAATATGATTCATATAAACTTGAATATCAGAAGAAGGTGGGACATAAGAGCATGTTACATAGATATTCCTTGTAGGAAAACACACCTTAACTGAGACAATCTCAGCGTCAGTAGGCGTGCTAAAACAGAATAGTTCAGACTGGAGAGTGGCTGTAACGGCAATTAACACCCCACCACCTCGAGTCGGCCGATCATTTCTAAGCAAAATAAAGTTATTCGGTAATATCTCAAAATCAGATATGGTTGAGTTTAACCATGTTTCTGAAAATGCTATTATGTCCGAATCGAAGGAAGTACTGGCAATAAAAAGATTTTTTAGCTCTGACATTCTGATAATGAATAAAGATTTGGTCAGAAGATGAAGCTAGTTTTTGGGGCAGAAATGGTACCCTGTATTGAAGGGACCGGAAGGGTGACAGGCTGGTTACGCTTTTTAGGTTTGAACTCATGAACAATCATGTGTGGTGGCCAAAATTTGGGATCACAAATGATTGGGAACATATCATGTGAAACATTTATTATATCAGTGCAAGTCGCAAAATACTAAAATTTCTTAGACTTTCATTACTAACATATGTGGTTGGACAATTTGTTTTTTATATATATAAAATGTAATTTGAATTGTGAGCCAACCACATAAACTAAATAACTAACTTTTCCACGTCTCTGGCGCTGAGTATTTATACTCAGCTGCGTTTAGAATCTTAGTGTAATTGATAAATCTTGCAATAAGTTCATTGCAATGAAAATAACACTCCAAGATTTGAAAATAAAATTTCATTTTCTTTCATGAACCTTAGATCGAAAAAAATTATTTTCATTGAATATATAAAGACTATTAAGACTACATAATGGGGTGGTTAAGTGACTCCAGAGAGGCAAAAGATAACACTGCCAACGTTGTAAGCAAAGTCAAGATAATTGATAACACGGATGACATAATTGTGGATCCTGTTATTAATTATCACGATAGTTAACACTCTAACAAAATGTTCAAGAAAAGATACATGAGTAGGGCAATAACCTAGATAACATCTAGAAATGAATAAAGAGAAAATAGATCACATCTACAAAAGCTATTCAAATTTTCGCATTAATGAGATTAAAGTTTTACAATCGCATAGTGAATACATATCAGTACATCAGTTTGAGACTGATTATATAGAAGCTTTCGGCGCAATCAATAGCCCACTTATTCACTGCGATAAAGCAGAAAAGGCAATGGTACCCTCAACACTACAATATGTCAGGGTAAAATTAATAAAAGAAGACTATATGGTTAGTACGCTTACAAAAGTAAGATTTTTCCATTAAAAGAATGGAATGGAACGAAATCACGGAACATATAGACGCATTTCATTACAAATTCGATAAATCTTACAAATGCATTAATAAAGATGCAGTTATAAAAGCAGAGACTGAAAAATCATAGACATTTTAGTAAGGGATTATAATAATATACATAGTTACCTTAGTAAATCGTTTCGAAAACAAATTCACATCTGAGCACATAAATAAATGTTTAAGGGTAATAAAATCCCCAAGCACAAGATTAATTACTGTCAGCTGTTGAGCTTATTGATGGTATCTTGATAACTAAAATTGTTTTTCATACAAAAACCTAATTTTTGACCGATCGTTTCTATCGCAGCTATATGTTTTAGTGGTCCGATTTTAATAGAATTTTGCTTATATATGGTGACCATAGAAAAACCAGTGAATGCCGGAATTGGTCAAGATATCTTGAAAAACGAGCAAATTTTTCATACAACTTAATTTGCAACCGATTGTTCCTATGGCAGCTATATGATATACTGGTCCAATCATAGTAAGATTATGCATATATATAAGGAACATAGTAAAACCAATGAATGCCGGGATTGGTTAAGATATCCTGTTAAAAAGAAATGTTTTTTTATAACAAAACTTAATTTTCCAACGATAGTTTCTATGGCATCTATATGATAGAGTGGTCCGATCTGTATAGAATTGGATATGTTTGAGGAGTATAGTAAAATAATATGTGCCGAGGCTGGTCAAGATATCTTAATATACAAAAATGTTTTTTATACAACTTAATTGTCGACCGATCGTTCCTATGGCAGCTGTATGATAGACTGGTCCAGCAGTAATAGGATTTTGCATAAATATAAGAAGCATAGTAAAGCTAACGAACAAATTTGTCATACAACTTTATTTTCGATATGGACGCAATACGATATTGGTTCGATCTTAAAAGGACTATGCATATTTATAAGGAGCACAGTACAACTAATAAATGCCTAGTTAATTCATGGTATCTTTATTAACCAAAATGTATATCAGACAGCAGACTTATTTTCGACCGATCGCTCCCGATGGCGGCTATATGCTATAGTATCCGGTCTTAATAGAATTGTGATATATATATTTAAGGAGCATAGTAAAACTAGTGAATGCCCAGCTTGGTCAAGATATTTTGATAAATAAAAATATTATATAGTGGTCCGATCTTAATAAGATGTTGCAAATATGTGAGGGGCATAGTAAAACGAATAAGCGCCTAGTTTAGACAATATATCATGAAATACGAACAAATATTCCATACAACTTAAATTTTGACCGATCGTTTCTATGACAGCTATATAATATAATGGGCCGACCATAATAGGAGATTACATATATATAAGGAGGAAAGTTAAAATAGCAAATGCCGAGTTTAGTCAAGATATCTTGATAAGCAGATATAAAAACTCAATTTATGACCGATCGTTTTTATCGCAGCTTTATAATATAATGGTCCTATCTTAATAGGATTTTGCATATATATAAGAAGCATAGTAAAAATAATGAATGTCGAGTTCGGTTAAGATATCCTGTTAAAAATAAATGTTTTTCATACAAGTTAATTTTTGACAGATCGTTCCTATGGCACCTATATGATATACATATACATGAGGAGCATAATAAAACTACTAATATTTAGATCATAATAGGATTTTGCATATATTTGAGGCGGAAGGTTGGTCAATATATTATAGTGTGTATATGCATTTAAAGAACACCCTTTATAAAGTATGCGACACTTTGTCACATACAATAACAATAATACATTAAACAAGCCCAGAGCCACTTTATATATTGACGCAACTCGCCACGAATTGCCTTTTACAACGAATCAGATCATTCTCATAGCATTGAGAATTAAGAAGAAATAAGTTCGACTTGGCTATGGAATATTTAGCCAAGTCCGTACACGAAGCAGACTTTTTAAACTTTTTGAAATATTTGGATTTTACATTTTTTAGATGTGATAATCTGGGAGTAAACCAGGGTGGTTTTGAAAAATTCATAAATCAAAAATACAACGGGTGACTAAAAACTTAACACATAAAAAACGAGAAAGAAGGGCTATCTTCGGCACGCCAAAGATCTAATACCCTTGCAGACCCAACCTTTTCATAATACTCATAGTGCTTTGCCCCTATCTAAGAAGTACCGGGAAAATAGTATATGCCGAGTTTTGTCAAGATATCTTGAAAAACGAGCAAATTTTTCATACAACTTAATTTGCAACCGATTGTTCCTATGGCAGCTATATGATATACTGGTCCAATCATAGTAAGATTATGCATATATATAAGGAACATAGTAAAACCAATGAATGCCGGGATTGGTTAAGATATCCTGTTAAAAAGAAATGTTTTTTTATAACAAAGCTTAATTTTCCAACGATCGTTTCTATGGCATCTATATGATAGAGTGGTCCGATCTGTATAGAATTGGATATGTTTGAGGAGTATAGTAAAATAATATGTGCCGAGGCTGGTCAAGATATCTTAATATACAAAAATGTTTTTTATACAACTTAATTGTCGACCGATCGTTCCTATGGCAGCTGTATGATAGACTGGTCCAGCAGTAATAGGATTTTGCATAAATATAAGAAGCATAGTAAAGCTAACGAACAAATTTGTCATACAACTTTATTTTCGATATGGACGGAATACGATATTGGTTCGATCTTAAAAGGACTATGCATATTTATAAGGAGCACAGTACAACTAATAAATGCCTAGTTAATTCATGGTATCTTTATTAACCAAAATGTATATCAGACAGCAGACTTATTTTCGACCGATCGCTCCCGATGGCGGCTATATGCTATAGTATCCGGTCTTAATAGAATTGTGATATATATATTTAACGAGCATAGTAAAACTAGTGAATGCCCAGCTTGGTCAAGATATTTTGATAAATAAAAATATAATATAGTGGTCCGATCTTAATAAGATTTTACAAATATGTGAGGGGCATAGTAAAACGAATAAGCGCCTAGTTTAGACAATATATCATGAAATACGAACAAATATTCCATACAACTTAAATTTTGACCGATCGTTTCTATGACAGCTAGATAATATATTGGGCCGACCATAATAGGAGATTACATATATATAAGGAGGAAAGTTAAAATAGCAAATGCCGAGTTTAGTCAAGATATCTTGATAAGCAGATATAAAAACTCAATTTATGACCGATCGTTTTTATCGCAGCTTTATAATATAATGGTCCTATCTTAATAGGATTTTGCATATATATAAGAAGCATAGTAAAAATAATGAATGTCGAGTTCGGTTAAGATATCCTGTTAAAAATAAATGTTTTTCATACAAGTTAATTTTTGACAGATCGTTCCTATGGCACCTATATGATATACATATACATGAGGAGCATAATAAAACTACTAATATTTAGATCATAATAGGAAGGTTGGTCAATATATTATAGTGTGTATATGCATTTAAAGAACACCCTTTATAAAGTATGCGACACTTTGTCACATACAATAACAATAATACATTAAACAAGCCCAGAGCCACTTTATATATTGACGCAACTCGCCACTCTATTAGTAATATATGTAAGAAACAATTAATAATACCACCACCGCCGTGTCAGATCCCAAAGATGAAACAAACATGCCCTAACGACTGTAGTGGACCGCTCTCCAGTGGAGCATGCAACTCAACGTAGATGACGAGTACGACCTGTGCGATGACCGGAACCGTCCCCGCCTGAGCCCATAGGCCCAGGACATCAGCAGCAGCCAATCAATAAGCGCGAAGGGCACACCGCCACTTGCGTGAACGAGGCAGCATCAGCGTGACACATCCGGCGACATCTAGCTGATGCAGCGGACGAGCAGCAGATGCAGCATAACTACACTTATTATTAATTTAATTATAAACATAAAATTTTTTTTGTTAAATTGAGCAGAATCTTTTCTGTCCAATAAGTAGCATAGCCCGTCAACCTGTGCGAAACGATAGGCAATTACCATGCTGTTGGAATATGAATGTGTGTGTGTACATGTATACAGAAATTTTTATTCTGCCCCATCCAAATGCGCAGGTGCATATAACTTTGGGTTTTTTTTAACCGATCTTTACGAATTTATCTACAGTATATATTATTGTACCATAGAATATCTGTGTATTCTGAAAAAGTCAATTGCATTAAAATTGTGGCTTAAATTGGTTGGCATTAAAAATGTTGGATTATTAACTTGATTTATAGCAATGGTGTTTTGGCGGGGAGGCGGCGATAGGTATAAAATGAAAGATTAATGGGATATTTATAATATTCTAGAAGCAACATATAAAGTTTGGTGACTCTAGCTCTTAATACTTACCCAATTTGCTCAAAAAACAGGAAGTCGATATCGATTTTTATTAATTTCTTGAAAACGGAGTAAGTTATCGATTATCGGAAACAAACTCAATCTGCGCAGGGAGGACCTACTACTAAGATCGAGAAAATATACACTTCATGGGGTCGGAGATGCTTCCTTCTGCCTGTTACATACATCTGAATTTTGCACAAATACAATATACCAGGTTCAATGCATTCAGGGTATAAAAAGGAACTAAAATCGCAGTACAGAAAAATGTCGCAATTAGCATGCTGTTACAATGCGAAGCATACGAGCATGAATGTGTGTGTGTACATGTGTACAGAAATTCTTAAAGCTGCTGCCCCATTCAATTGGTTTTTTCTTAACCGATCTTTATGAAATTTTCTACAGTATATATAATTGTACCATAGAATATTTGTGTATTCTGAAAAAGTCAATTGCATTTAAATTTTGGCTTAAATTGTTTGACAATAAAAATTGGGCTATTAACTTGATTTATAGGTCTTTGGTGGTAGCGGGGTGGTAGCGATAGGTATAAAATGAAAGATACTTGACATATATATAATATTCTGGAAGCAATATCATGTTTTATTATTATTATTTTCCCAATTTTCTCAAAAAAACAGGATGTCGATATCCATTTTTATCGATTGCTTGGAAACGGAGTAAGTTATCGATTATCGGAAACAAAATCGATCTGCGCAGGCACTAGGAGGACCTACAACTATTTCAAAACTCTAGCTTTTATATGTTCTGAGATCCTTGCGTTCATACATACGGGTGGACAGACAGACGGACATGGATAGATCGACTCCGCTATTGATGCTGATCAAGAATATATATACGTTGTGGGGTCGGAGATGCTTCCTTCTGCTTGTTACATACATTTGGATTTTGCACAAATACAATATACCCATGTACCCATTTTTAATGGCTTCAGGTGTAAAAAGAGCACTTATTGTCAAAGAATGTTGTTATTCGTTAACAGCTACAGAGAGAGGGAGAGTGAGTAGCTCGCATATGCCTGTATTAGTGAGCATATATATTGCTCACGGAATGCGCTCAGACGGAGCGTGGGATATGCAGCATAAGCATAAACGGTCAGCTAGTGAGGCAAGTGAACCGCGCTGCGTAATATGAGTCCGAGCCAATGCATAATGTGGCTCTGGGCTCGTTTACCATATTATTGTTATTGTATGCAACAAAGTGCTGCATACTTTATATTTAAGTACGGGGTATTCTGAAAGGGCATATACGCACTACACCTCCCTTTTTAGAGAAATAAATTTACATTTTTTTTTTTTTTTTGTATAATAAGAAATTTTAAATGTTGGAGTATAAAATACAAAATTATTTAAGGTATAAAAATTTATAATTCGTTTATTTGTAAGGAATTTTTTTTTTTTCATTCGGTTGATCAGGCCGTCATATATTTTTATTATATTTTTTTTTGGAGTTCGAATTCATAAAGAGAATTTTGGACTATTAAGAATTAAAAACTTTTAATCCATTCTTATGAACTTTTTGTTTTTTATCTTTACTATCTTTAATAAATTGTTGTCATTATCTTCTATTTTCTCTTCTATATATGGTCCTAAATATATTGGGTCTAATTTGTGCCCCGTTTCGTTTTTTATAAGTTCTTTATCTCCTACTTTTAATTATAGTTTTTTGTTTTTTCGTCATATGCTAATTTCCTATAAGCCTTGGCTTTTTCTAACATAATTCTAGCTCTTTTGTATGCTATTTCTAATTTAAACTTTATTTCCTTAGAATAGTCATCTAAATTATAAATAGGATCTATGTAATTAGTTTTGTTTAAATCTATGAACCGTTTCGGAAGTCTGCCAAATACTAGTTCATATGGACAATACTCATGCGTTGCTGATGGTGTCGTGTTGAAGCAATAATTGAAATATTGAACCCAGACATCCCAATTCGTTCTATTGTCCCTAATATTTGATGATAATATGCAGTAGAGGTGAGATTCTTGATCTTCAAATACTTGCATAAATCAGTTAAAATCTGGTTTTTATACTCTGTTCCCAAGTCCGAGATGAACGTCTTCATTGGACCGAACTTGAGTATGAAATTTTCGAATATAGCCTTTGCGACATTATTTGCGCTTTTGCTTTTTATTGGAATGGCTACTAAGTATTTTGTAAGGTCACAAAAAATAATGTGACTATATATTCATTGCCATTTTCCGATTTAGGTAGCGGACCCACTGTATCCACTATCACTATATCGAAAGCATTCACAGGTGTTTCTGTAATTGTCAAACGAGTTTTCGTGTGTTTTTGTTTTAGACATTTGGCATTTTTGACATCTACGTACGTACTCTTTTATATGACGTGTCATATTTTTAAAGTAGTAGTGTCTTTTTATTTTTGCTAGCGTTCTTGTTATGCCACTGTGGCCTCCTTAAATTGGGTCGTCATGGTATGTAAACAATATTTGTTGTATCTCTTTTTCATCTGTTACTTAGGTCACCGGCTGGAGTAGCGCTACTCTTAAAGATTTTAATATTTCATTGCCAATATTTTTAAAAGAATCTATTGAAATTGATTCAAAGATCTTTTCGCTCGGTGCCACTTTGAGTTGGGTGATTTTTAGTATACCGGCTTCTGTTTCAAGCCTTTGGAAGAACTGACCTAGGTCGAGAATTCCATTGGTTATTTTTAAATAAACATGTTTAAATAAACATTTAAATTCTGTTATGCGCGAGGTACAAACCAGTCTTCACTTGGTTTGAAGTCTAATTGGCAATTGAATTTTTTAATAAAATCAATGCCTATTATTCCATCACACGGTATTGAAAAATCGGAATCTAATAAGAAACTCGTGTGGAATAATATATTTTGTGGATTGAAGTTCTATTGAAGTTGTTCCTTGAGATTTTATTACACCTTGGCCTATGCCTTGGATGTTTATAATTTTTTCTTCTTGAATTTTGAAATTGTCTGAATTTATTTTTAAAAGTGAGATATCTGCACCAGTATCTATTAGGAATGTGAGTTTATTTTCAGTTGAATGATTATAAAAAGTGACTAATATATTAAGACTGTAATTGATGGAATGAACCTTTACAGTTACCGGCTGAGAGTTTTCCGGCGTATTTTGCGCCATTCTCACATTGTTACTATTATAACCTTTATTGGAGTGGCTTAGACCTTCACTGATATAGGCGCTTTCAAGGGCCTTTGCTAGTTTTTCCACCTCTTGGGTGTATTGGTTAGCCGTTTTATTTTTCTGTTGCAAATTAAGAAGCTTAGCAGATACAACTTCAACCGATTCTCCTTTTACTGCATTTGATAGTTGCGTAATGTTTGCAGCAATTGTATGCTCATTACTTATTAAATTTCTCGCATGGCCTTTTAGCTTTGTTTTTATAAGGCTTAGCTCATGTGTGCCTTTTAAGGTTTCTAATAAATTCAAGGAATCTAGAAAACTTTGTAGATTTTCCGGCTTACCGTCAAACTCTGGTATCAGAGATGTGGCTACCTTTATCAATTCTACAACTGTTTGTGCCATGTTTACTAATTTTGTATCTTCTATTTGGTCGTTTGTCAGTAGTGACTTATCAAATGTTACCGGTGTATTTAACACCGATGGTAGATAAAGCTGGAGATCAAACTTTTTATTTAAGTTTACCAGATTATCCCTTAGACGCTGTAAAACGTCTGAAGCTTGGACTCTGTGGAAGCTTGTCAGTTTATTTTGACACTCGGTAACTAGACTCCTGATTTCATTGTACTCATATACAAGGATTTGAGTTTGTTTAATTATGGTGGGTCTTAAAACTAGTGCGCTTTTATTAAGGCACTTGTATGATTTATCGAAATTTCCTCTATGCCGCGTTATCTTTTCTACTATTTGGGACCAGTCCATGTAAGCTTCCGCTACTTAAATATTTTATTTAAGCAGTGGCTTAGACCTTGTCTAAGTCGTTGGCTCGAATCATGTAACGCTTCCTCAGTGATTTTTAATGAAGAAGATAAATCTTCAGAAGGATGTTTACTGAAGCTATTACAATGAGTATTATTAGCAGTATGTTTGTTAACTGCACATGGGGACTGGTGTCTACGATTTCTACTACGTTAACTACATTGGCAGTGTTATCATCTGCCTTTGATTGTTTTCCCCCCATATTTCTATATAAATATTCTTGCTTTTTGATTTTACTACTACCTATGCAGACGCACTAAGACAATTGTTGTCTGCCCTAGAATCGGATGCTCGTCAATAATTGTTTTTATTTTGACGTAGGGTAGTGTAGACAAGATTATTCCGCTCTCTATTTTAGAACATGAATAGAGTGGACTTGTCACTGTGCCGAATGTTTCTATATATTCGACCAACTCATATACTGATGTGAATTCGTATGGCTCGCATACGAAAGTCTGTATAGTCGTTATATACTTTGTTAATCTTGTCCTCGATCATGCTAATTCTTGATCATAATTTTGAATTACCTAATGAGACAAGCGGAGCACTTATTTCTTTATATTCTAACTGAACGAATTATAACTTTTTAATTTCCTCTTTTTAATACTAATATTTATATATAGTATGGAATCATACATAAAATTAAAAAGGAATTATCTTAAAAAATTTACAAATGCGTAATGTTAAATTTGTTTTCGTTTACTTTTACAAGACAAGTTGTTGTTTGTATCGTTCATTTGAGGTTTTATTACATATATTTATTGAATTTGATGCCTTTATTGTTTACAAGTCGGGTTTTGTTTTGCTTGTTTGTTTTCTGCTTAAAACGCACCGTAAAAATTTTTTTTTTACAATCTGTATTTTTCCTACCTATTCTTTCGAATGGCTGTACAGACCAAACGTCTTGCCGGTCGACTGAATTGTCGTCGGGCATTACAATTTAAGTTTTATTTATTACTATTTAATTTAATATGTTGGGCGCTGCCGGTACTGTTGTTATAGGGTCTTCTTCTTCTTTCCACGTAGGCATAAGGGGCGGTTTGCCTCTCATGCAACTCGTCTTAGTTGCTCAGTGTTCCCTCGTAGGCATAAGCGGCGGTTTGCCTCTCATGCAACTCGTCTTAGTTGCTTAGTATTCCCTCGTAGGCATAAGCGGCGGTTTGCCTCTCATGCGTTGGTTGTCTCTGCTTCCTTAGTGCAGCAGGTGCCCTCGCAATGGGGGCTGTGGAGGGGGCCCTCACAATCTGGTGGGCATCTGCGTGGGCGTGCTGGTATCTGTCTTGGCGGTGGACGACGATTCTTTGTTAGTTGTTTTATATTTATATCTGAGGGACAGGGCTCGCTCTTTGATTTTAATAACGATTCGAGATGCTCGAGCTCGTCATTTAGTTTTACTGCAGTGTCCCATGGGAGGGGATTTTTGCATTTATAAAGTAGACTTACAATTTCAGACTTTCTCCGTCTGCCTCGCTCCTTAATGCCACTGCGTCTTGGCTTATTTTTTGACTTAGAGCTCATGCCCTGTACTCACTCAGTATATTTTTTTTTTTTTTGTGTCCAGCTCCAGTCCAGCTCCAAGCAGGTTGTAGTTATTATTTGCTGTGTGTGTGTCTACTTTATGGTGAGCATGGCCACGGCCGCCTGAGTGTGGGTGACATCGGTTTCACGCCAGAGCTGGGTAACGGTTTTGGTCGTGTGAAGAAGAAGTCCTGTCACGGTCGCCATGTAAAAAGAGCATTTATTGTCAATGTAAAAAAGCCAGCACGTCAGTGCTGTTTAGTATCTTCGTTCAGAATGAATTTATTCAGTTTTTATTCAGTTTTTATAATGTGCTGTTATTTGTTAACAGCTACAAAGAGAGGGAGAGTGAGTAGCTCGCATATGCCTGCATTAGTGAGCATATATATTGCTCACGGAATGCGCTCAGACGGAGCGTGGGATATGCAGCATAAGCATAAACGGTCAGCTAGTGAGGCAAGTGAACCGCGCTGCGTAATATGAGTCCGAGCCAATGCATAATGTGGCTCTGGGCTCGTTTACCATATTATTGTTATTGTATGCAACAAAGTGCTGCATACTTTATATTTAAGTACGGGGTATTCTGAAAGGGCATATATGCACTACACCTCCCTTTTTAGGGAAATAACGTAACATTATGAATGTGTAGTTATTAAAAGAACTTAATTATTGAGGTTTTTTTTTTTTTTTGGTAAAAAAAATTGAAATTTTTTTTATTTATATAATAATAAATTTTAAATGTTGGAGTATAAAATACAAAATTATTTAAGGTATAAAAATGTATAATTCGTTTATTTGTAAAGAATTTTTTTTTTATTCATTCGGTTGATCAGGCCGTCATATATTTTTATTATATTTTTTTTTTTTTGGAGTTCGAATTCATAAAGAGAATTTTGGACTATTAAGAATTAAAAATGTTTAATCCATGCTTATTAACTTTTTGTTTTTTATCTTTACTATCTTTAACAATACTCATGCGTTGCTGATGGTGTCGTGTTGAAGCAATAAGTAAAATATTGAACCCAGACATCCCAATCAGATTTGTCTGCAGAGATGTATGTACGAATGTATTCATTAAAAGTTCGATGACTTCGTTCTATTGTCCCTAATATTTGATGATGATATGCAGTAGAGGTGAGATTCTTGATCTTCAAATACTTGCATAAATCAGTTAAAATCTGGTTTTTATACTCTGTTCCCAAGTCCGAGATGAACGTCTTTATTGGACCGAACTTGAGTATGAAATTTTCGAATATAGCCTTTGCGACATTATTTGCGCTTTTGCTTTTTATTGGAATGGCTACTAAGTATTTTGTAAGGTCACAAATTAATGTGACTATATAGCGGATTCACTGTAACCACTATCACTATATCGAAAACATTCACAGGTGTTTCTGTAATTGTCAAACGAGTTTTTATTTTTGCTAGCGTTCTTGTTATGCCACTGTGGCCTCCTTGAATTGGGTCGTCATGGTATGTAAACAATATTTGTTGTATCTCATTTTCATCTGTTACTTAGGTCACCGGCTGGAGTAGCGCTAGTCTTAAAGATTTTAATATTTCATTGGCCATATTTTTAAAAGAATCTATTGAAATTGATTCAAAGATCTTTTCGCTCGGTGCCACTTTGAGTTGGGTGATTTTTAGTATACCGGCTTCTGTTTCAAGCCTTCGGAAGAACTGACCTAGGTCCAGAATTCCATTGGTATATAAATCGCTAGCTTCAATTCTGGCGATAATTTTATTTCCATGTTTAAATAAACATTTAAATTCTGTTATGCGCGAGGTACAAACCAGTCTTCACCTGGTTTGAAGTCTAATTGGCAATTGAATTTTTTAATAAAATCAATGCCTATTATTCCATCACACGGTATTGAAAAATCGGAATCTTATAAATGAAATTCGTGTGGAATAATATATTTGGTCGATTGAAGTTCTATTGAAGTTGTTCCTTGAGATTTTATTACACCTTGGCCTATGCCTTGGATGTTTATAATTTTTTCTTCTTGAATTTTGAAATTGTCTGAATTTATTTTTAAAAGTGAGATATCTGCACCAGTATCTATAAGGAAAGTGAGTTTATTTTCAGTTGAATGATTATAAAAAGTGACTAATATATTAAGACTGTAATTGATGGAAGGAACCTTTACATTTACCGGCTGTTTCCTAAAAGGTTCTGAGAGTTTTCCGGCGTATTTTGCGCCATTCTCACATTGTTACTATTATAACCTTGGTTGGAGTTACCTTGGCCTCTTCCTCTATTTTGGCCTCGTCTTCCTCCACGGTTATTGTAATTATTGTTATTGTTGTTACCGCCTCGGTTATAATTGTTGTGGCTGTAATTTCTGCCACGATTATTGCCTCGGCCTCCTCTATTATTATTGTTTGCACCTCGTCGATAATACAGGACAGTGTTACTTTGACCTGTTATCTCCGTGCAGCTATTAACAAATTTGGAGACTGCATCCTTCATATTTATGAATGTGCCTGCCTGCATGATAAGTTTTACCTTATCAATTGAACAATTTTGGGTCATAGCTTTTACAGCTGTTGTAGTGCTGTATTTGTTTGCTAGTGATTGGCTTAGACCTTCACTGATATAGGCGCTTTCAAGGGCCTTTGCCAGTTTTTCCACCTCTTGGGTGTATTGGTTAGCCGTTTTATTTTTCTGTTGCAAATTAAGAAGCTTAGTAGATACAACTTCAACCGATTCACCTTTTACTGCATTTGATAGTTGCGTAATGTTTGCAGCAATTGTCTGCTCATTACTTATTAAATTTCTCGCGTGGCCTTTTAGCTTTGTTTTTATAAGGCTTATGGCCGTTAGCTCATGTGTGCCTTTTAAGGTTTCTAATAGATTCAAAGAATCTAGAAAACTTTGTAGATTTTCCGGCTTACCGTCAAACTCTGGTATCAGAGATGTGGCTAGCTTGATCAATTCTACAACTGTTTGTGCCATGTTTACTAATTTTGTATCTTCTATTTGGTCGTTTGTCAGTAGTGACTTATCAACGCATGCGTTTTCGTTTACTTTTACAAGACAAGTTGTTGTTTGTATCGTTCATTTGAGGTTTTATTACATATATTTATTGAATTTAAATGCTTTTATTGTTTACAAGTCGGGTTTTGTTTTGCTTTTTTGTTTTCTGCTTAAAACGCATCTTAAAAATTTTTTTTTTTACAATCTGTATTTTTCCTACCTATTCTTTCGAATGGCTGTACAGGCCAAACGTCTTGCCGGTCGACTGAATTGTCGTCGGGCATTACAATTTAAGTTTTATTTATTACTATTTAATTTAATATGTTGGGCGCTGCCGGTACTGTTGTTATAGGGTCTTCTTCTTCTTTCCACGTAGGCATAAGGGGCGGTTTGCCTCTCATGCAACTCGTCTTAGTTGCTCAGTGTTCCCTCGTAGGCATAAGCGGCGGTTTGCCTCTCATGCAACTCGTCTTAGTTGCTTAGTATTCCCTCGTAGGCATAAGCGGCGGTTTGCCTCTCATGCGTTGGTTGTCTCTGCTTCCTTAGTGTGGCAGGTGCCCTCGCAATGGGGGCTGTGGAGGGGACCTCACAAGCTGGTGGGCATCTGCGTGGGCGTGCTGGTATCTATCTGTCGAAGCGGTGGACGATGATTCTTTGTTAGTTGTTTTATATTTATATCTGAGGGACAGGGCTCGCTCTTTGATTTTAATAAGGACTCGAGATGTTCGAGCTCGTCATTTAGTTTTACTGCAGTGTCCCATGGGAGGGGATTTTTGCATTTATAAAGTAGTCTTACGATTTCAGACTTTCTCCGTCTGAGTCGCTCCTTAACGCCACTGCGTCTTGGCTAATTTTTTGCCTTAAAGCTCATGCCCTGTACTCGCTCAGTATATATTTTTTTTTTGTGTCCAGCTCCAGTCGAGCTCCAAGCAGGTTGTAGTTATTATTTGCTGTGTGTGTGTCTACTTTATGGTGAGCATGGCCACGGCCGCCTGAGTGTGGGTGACATCGGTTTCACGCCAGAGCTGGGTAACGGTTTTGGTCGTGTGAAGAAGAAGTCCTGTCACGGTCGCCATGTAAAAAGAGCATTTATTGTCAATGAAAAAAAGCCAGCATGTCAGTGCTGTTTAGTATCTGCGTTCAGAATAAATTTATTCAGTTTTTATAATGTTCGCTTAGCCTATGGATATACATATATACTTATGCTGTTATTCGTTAACAGCTACAAAGAGAGGGAGAGTGAGTAGCTCACATATGCCTGAATTAGTGAGCATATATAGTGCTCACGGAATGCGCTCAGACGGAGCGTGGGATATGCAGCATAAGCATAAACGATCAGCTAGTGAGGCTAGTGAACCGCGCTGCGTAATATGAGACCGAGCCAATACATAATGTGGCTCTGGGCTCGTTTACCATATTGTTGTTATTGTATGCAACAAAGTGCTGCATACTTTATATTTAAGTACGGGGTATTCTGAAAGGGCATATACGCACTACACAGGTTTTAAAAAGAAATATTTAAGCAGGGCAATGATCTGGAAATAATGTTATATTGGACTATAAGTAATAAATAAAATTATTCATCATACAAATTCCACAAATTGAATGGTACCAGACAGCTGAAAAATTAAAGCTGCATATATCGCCTTTCCCACAAACCATATAGGTGCCTAAATAAGAGCGCATCAGTTATGCGAACAACCATAATTAAACACACTGAGATTCTTGTATATGAACACAATGAAATCAGGAGTTTAATTGAGAAGTGACAGAATAAACTCACAAGCTTACACAGTCCAAATTTCAGACATTTTACAACGTCTAAGGGATAATCTGGTAAGCTTAAACATAAATAAAATATCCAGCTTTGTTTGCCATTGGCGTTAAACATTCCGATAACATTTGACAAGTCACTCTTGACAAACTCAAATAAAAACGACCAAATAGAAGACATAAAATTAGTAAACATGGCCAGACAGTTGTAGAGCATGCTGAGCATTCACTTTGCAGCTCAAGTGTTCAAGATATACACAACATATGTATGCCTTCTGCATACACATGAATACACCAATATACTTACACATAAATATAAGACATAGATATAAAAATTGCATGTTTCGGATTAGCTGAACCCAGCACGAATATATAAGAAGCATTCAAAATAAAGCTATCGAACATGGCGACCGTGACAAAAGTCACAGGAGAAGTCTCCCGTCAATTAGAGTGTGAAAACGTGACTCTCCACAAGAATGGCAAATAAAACGGCCCCGCCACAGAGACATCCTTTCACAGGATACTAACCAAAATATAACATATATACACACACGCGCAACAATAGCAGAAAAAAAAAATTAAATGAGAGTTGAATGTGCAACGTGAAGGAAAGCTTAAAAAATGTGCGTGTGTTCCACGCTGAACGCTGAAAATAAAGCAGTAGAAATCAACGAAGTCGAAGTCCACGTCGCCGTCAACGTGGCGACCACTCGCTAAAAAGCAATGGTAGTCTAACTGCAAATAATTGATGGCAGAGGAGCCCAAGTTCGAGACAGTTGTTCCTATTGAACAAAGGGATTTGCCGACGTTGCAAGACGCCTTGCAGGCAAATCCAGCCGCGGGACCACGCCCACTCAACAGTACCGGGCACGGCAGGAGAAAAAATCCAAAGAAAAAAAGAAGACAAAACGTGGAGGACAAGTGAGAAAGCTACTTCAACAAAAGCGCCTGCAACAAGATTTGCTGGCGGGAGCGACGACACCAGAAGACCGACAGCGCTACATAGAGCGCATCAACGAATTAAAAGCTGAATTAAGACTTCGCAACCGAGCGAAGCCATGCACGGGGGCCGCAAGTATGCGTAAGCCTTAACTTGCCATAGATTTAATTTCTACATGCGAATTGACGCACGTCAAGATACTAAAACCTATTAGACTTTCATTACTAACATATGTGGTTGGACAATTTTTTTTATATATATAAAATGTAATTTGAATTGTGAGCCAACCACATAAACTAAATAACTAACTTTTCCACGTCTCTGGCGCTGAGTATTTATACTCCGCTGCGTTTAGAATCTTAGTGTAATTGATAAATCTTGCAATAAGTTCATTGCAATGAAAATAACACTCCAAGATTTTGAAAATAAAATTCCATTTTCTTTCATGAACGTTAGATCGAAAAAAGTTCTTTTCATTGAATATATAAAGGCAATTAAAACTACATAATGGGGTGGTTAAGTGACTCCAGAGAGGCAAAAGATAACACTGCCAACGTTGTAAGCAAAGTCAAGATAATTGATCACACGGATGACATAATTGTGGATCCTGTTATTAATTATCACGATAGTTAACACTCTAACAAAATTTTCAAGAAAATTTACATGAGTAGGGCAATAACCTAGATAACATCTAGAAATGAATAAAGAGAAAATAGATCACATCTAGAAAAGCTATTCAAATTTTCGCATTAATGAGATTAAAGTTTTACATTCGCATAGTGAATACATATCAGTACATCAGTTTGAGACTGATTATATAGAAGCTTTCGGCGCAATCAATAGCCCACTTATTCACTGCGATAAAGCAGAAAGGCAATGGTACCCTCAAGACTACAATATGTCAGGGTAAAATTAATAAGAGAAGACTATATGGTTAGTACGCTTACAAAAGTAAGATATTTCCATTAAAAGAATGGAATGGAACAAAATCACGGAACATATAGACGCATTTCGTTTCAAATTCCATAAATCTTACAAATGCATTAATAAAGATCCAGTTATAAAAGCAGAGAATGTGAAAAATCATATGGACATTTTAGTAAGGGATTATAATAATATACATAGTTACCTTAGTAAATCGTTTCGAAAACAAATTCACATCTGAGCACAAAAATTAATGTTTAAGGGTAATAAAATCCCTAAACACAAGATTAATTACTTTCACCAATAGGCGACACATTCAGATAATAGTGCCAGAAATCCTAAATCAATTGGCGGAGTCTGATGCCGACCAATTAAAAGAATTAAACGATTCAACTCATTCAAGCGACGCTGAATATGGTAGTGACATTGAAACACTAGAAGAAAGTGATCCAATCGAAACAATAATAATATATAAAATTATTCACCATACAAATTCCACAAATTGAATGGTACCAGACAGCTGAAAAATTAAAGCTGCATATATCGCCTTTCCCACAAACCATATAGGTGCCTAAATAAGAGCGCATCAGTTATGCGAACAACCATAATTAAACACACTGAGATTCTTGTATATGAACACAATGAAATCAGGAGTTTAATTGAGAAGTGACAGAATAATAATAAACTCACAAGCTTACACAGTCCAAATTTCAGACATTTTACAACGTCTAAGGGATAATCTGGTAAGCTTAAACAAAAATAAAATATCCAGCTTTGTTTGCCATTGGCGTTAAACATTCCGATAACATTTGACAAGTCACTCTTGACAAACTCAAATAAAAACGACCAAATAGAAGACATAAAATTAGTAAACATGGCCAGACAGTTGTAGAGCATGCTGAGCATTCACTTTGCAGCTCAAGTGTTCAAGATATACACAACATATGTATGCCTTCTGCATACACATGTATACACCAATATACTTACACATAAATATAAGACATAGATATAAAAATTGCATGTTTCGGATTAGCTGAACCCAGCACGAATATATAAGAAGCATTCAAAATAAAGCTATCGAACATGGCGACCGTGACAAAAGTCACAGGAGAAGTCTCCCGTCAATTAGAGTGTGAAAACGTGACTCTCCACAGGAATGGCAAATAAAACGGCCCCGCCACAGAGACATCCTTTCACAGGATACTAACCAAAATATAACATATATACACACACGCGCAACAATAGCAGAAAAAAAAAAATTAAATGAGAGTTGAATGTGCAACGTGAAGGAAAGCTTAAAAAATGTACGTGTGTTCCACGCTGAACGCTGAAAATAAAGCAGTAGAAATCAACGAAGTCGAAGTCCACGTCGCCGTCAACGTGGCGACCACTCGCTAAAAAGCAATGGTAGTCTAACTGCAAATAATTGATGGCAGAGGAGCCCAAGTTCGAGACAGTTGTTCCTATTGAACAAAGGGATTTGCCGACGTTGCAAGACGCCTTGCAGGCAAATCCAGCCGCGGGACCACGCCCACTCAACAGTACCGGGCACGGCAGGAGAAAAAATCCAAAGAAAAAAAGAAGACAAAACGTGGAGGACAAGTGAGAAAGCTACTTCAACAAAAGCGCCTGCAACAAGATTTGCTGGCGGGAGCGACGACACCAGAAGACCGACAGCGCTACATAGAGCGCATCAACGAATTAAAAGCTGAATTAAGACTTCGCAACCGAGCGAAGCCATGCACGGGGGCCGCAAGTATGCGTAAGCCTTAACTTGCCATAGATTTAATTTCTACATGCGAATTGACGCACGTCAAGATACTAAAACCTATTAGACTTTCATTACTAACATATGTGGTTGGACAATTTTTTTTATATATATAAAATGTAATTTGAATTGTGAGCCAACCACATAAACTAAATAACTAACTTTTCCACGTCTCTGGCGCTGAGTATTTATACTCCGCTGCGTTTAGAATCTTAGTGTAATTGATAAATCTTGCAATAAGTTCATTGCAATGAAAATAACACTCCAATATTTTGAAAATAAAATTCCATTTTCTTTCATGAACGTTAGATCGAAAAAAGTTCTTTTCATTGAATATATAAAGGCAATTAAAACTACATAATGGGGTGGTTAAGTGACTCCAGAGAGGCAAAAGATAACACTGCCAACGTTGTAAGCAAAGTCAAGATAATTGATCACACGGATGACATAATTGTGGATCCTG
The DNA here is from genome assembly GCF_030788295.1 of Drosophila virilis. Taxonomy (NCBI): domain Eukaryota; kingdom Metazoa; phylum Arthropoda; class Insecta; order Diptera; family Drosophilidae; genus Drosophila; species Drosophila virilis. The sequence continues at coordinate 274,853 of NW_027212852.1, forward strand.
TTATTAATTATCACGATAGTTAACACTCTAACAAAATTTTCAAGAAAAGATACATGAGTAGGGCAATAACCTAGATAACATCTAGAAATGAATAAAGAGAAAATAGATCACATCTAGAAAAGCTATTCAAATTTTCGCATTAATGAGATTAAAGTTTTACATTCGCATAGTGAATACATATCAGTACATCAGTTTGAGACTGATTATATAGAAGCTTTCGGCGCAATCAATAGCCCACTTATTCACTGCGATAAAGCAGAAAGGCAATGGTACCCTCAAGACTACAATATGTCAGGGTAAAATTAATAAGAGAAGACTATATGGTTAGTACGCTTACAAAAGTAAGATATTTCCATTAAAAGAATGGAATGGAACGAAATCACGGAACATATAGACGCATTTCGTTTCAAATTCCATAAATCTTACAAATGCATAAAGATGCAGTTATAAAAGCAGAGAATGTGAAAAATCATATGGACATTTTAGTAAAGGAATATAATAATATACATATACCTTAGTAAATCGTTTCGAAAACAAATTCACATCTGAGCACAAAAATTAATGTTTAAGGGTAATAAAATCCCTAAACACAAGATTAATTACTTTCACCAATAGGCGACACATTCAGATAATAGTGCCAGAAATCCTAAATCAATTGGCGGAGTCTGATGCCGACCAATTAAAAGAATTAAACGATTCAACTCATTCAAGCGACGCTGAATATGGTAGTGACATTGAAACACTAGAAGAAAGTGATCCAATCGAAACAAAGGCGGAAAGGACAACAATCTGTGAAATGGCACAAACAGTTGCAGAATTGATCAAGCTAGCCACATCTCTATTACCAGAGTTTGATGGTAAGCCGGAAAATATACAAAGTTTTCAAGATTCTCTGAATCTAATGGATACCTTAAAAAGACACATGAGCTAATAGCCATAACCCTTTTTTATAAAAGGCCATATGAGAAATCTAATTAGTAATGAGCAGACAATTTCTGCAATCATTACGCAACTGTCATATGCAGTGAAAGGAGAATCAGTAGAAGTTGTATCTGCCAAGCTACTTAATCTGCAACAGAAAAACAAAACGGCTAACCAATACACCCAAAATGTGGAAAAACTGGCAAGGCCCTTGAAGGCGCCTATATCAGTGAAGGTCTAAGCCAATCACTTGCAAACAAATACAGCACTACAACAGCTGTAAAAGCTATGACCCAAAATTGTTCAATTGTAAAACTTATCATGCAGGCAGGCACATTCACAAATATGAATAATGCCGTCTCCAAATTTGTCAAAAGTTACACGGAGGTAACAGGTCAAAATAACACAGTCCTGTATTATCGACTAGGTGCAAATCACAATAATAGAGGGCGAGGTTATAATCGTGGCAGAAATTACAGCCACAACAATTACAATCGATGCGGTAATAACAACAACAACAACAACAATAATTACAATAACCGTGGAGGAAGACGAGGCCAAGGTCGAGGAAGAGGCCGAGGTAACTCCAACCAAGGTTACAATAATAACAATGTGAGAGTGGCGCAAAATGAATCGGAAAACTCTCAGAACCCTTCAGGAAACAAGCAGTAAATGCAAAGGCTTATTCCAATTACAGTCTTAATATATATGTCACTTTTTATAATCATTCAACTGAAAATAAACTCACATTCCTAATAGATGCTGGTGCAGATATCTCACTTTTAAAAATAATTTCATAACATTTCAAAATTCAAGAGGACAAGGAACAACTTCAATAGAACTTCAATCGGCAAAATATATTATTCCACACAAATGTTCCATATCAAGAAATACATATTGGAATTTATGTTGCAAATACAATAGCAGCATCCAAACATGTATACATTCGCCTTCTAAACACAACTAATTTCGACCAATTGGTCAAAGTACTTTCAAAATTAAAGGATAATTTTCCAGAACAATTCAATAGTCAACTAACAGAATTATGCACAAGTATAATGATGTGTTCGGACTGAAATCACAACCAATAGCGACAAATAATTTTTATAAACAAACATTAAGGCTTAAAGATGATGAACCCATTTATATTAAAAACTACAGAAGCCCGCATAGCCACGTCAAAGAAATTCAAAAACAAGTAGGGAAATTAATAAATGACAAAATCGTAGAACCATCTGTATCCGAGTATAACAGCCCACTCTTGTTAGTTCCGTAAAAAACTTTACCAATGGCGATTAGTAATTGACTATCGCCAAATCAACAAAGAACTACTTTCTGATAAATTCCCACTCCCCAGAATTGATAATATTCTAGACCAACTGGGCAGAGCTAAGTACTTTTCATGCCTTGACTTAATGTCAGGGAGTCCACCAAATTGAACTTGAAGAAAATTAGAGAAATATAACATCTTTTTCAACGATCAATGGCTCATATCGCTTCACGCGATTACCATTTGGTCTTAAAATAGCACCAAATTCATTTCAGAGAATGAAGACTAGCATTCTCGGGCTGAGAACCCTCTCAGGCATTCGTTTATATGGATGACTTAATGGTGATAGGATGTTCCGAAAAACACATGATTAAAAACTTAATTGTTGTTTTTAATGTATGCAGGAAATAAAACTTAAAGCTGCATTCAGAAAAATGTTCATTTTTCATGCATGAAGTGACATTCTTAGGTCACAAATGCACTGACAAAGGAGTATTGCCACATGACAAGACATTTGACGTAATCAAATATTATCCTGTCCCTCATGATGCGGACAGCGCGAGACGATTTGTAGCATTCTGCAATTATTATCGTCGATTTACAAAAAACTTGGCCGATTATTCACGGCACATAACTAGATTATGTGGAAAGAATGTTCCTTTTCAATGGTCAAGTGAATGCCAAAACGCATTCCAATACTTTAAAGAAAACTTATGCACCCCACATTATTACAATATCTTGATTTTCGCAATGAATTTTGAATTATAACATATACTAGTAAACAAGATTGTGGAGAGGTTCTAACTCAGAACAGTGACGGAATTCAACTCCCAATAGCATATGCATCTCGTTCATTTACAAAAGGGGAAAGCAATAAGAACACAACAGAACAAGAATTAGCGGCAATTCATTGGGCTCTTACCCATCCCAGACCAACATATATATGGCAAACACTTTACTGTTAAAACGGATCACAGACCATTGACATATCTTCTTTCTATGAATAATCCTAGCTCGAAATTAACTCGCATGCGGCTAGAGCTTGAAGAATACGACTTCACAGTAGATAACCTAAAGGGGAAAGATAATTTCGTAGCAGACGCACTTTGCTCTATTAATATAAAATAACTCAAAGATATGCAATATAAAGTCCTGAAAGTCACTTCCAGGCGACAAAGTAGACAAAATAAAAACTGTACAGTAGAAAATTATCAACTTCTGCCAAGGCAAAGTCATAAAAATGTATCCAAGCCCAACGTACATGAAGTCAGTTCAAATGATGAAGTTCGAAAAGTAGTGACCCTGCGCATAACAGAATCTAAATGTTTATTTAAACATGGAAATAAAATTATCGCAAGAATTGAAGTTAGCGATTTATATACGAATGGAATTCTCGACCTAGGTCAGTTCTTCCAAAGGCTCATAAAGAGGCCGGTATATTAAAAATTAGCCAACTCAACGCATCGAGCGAAAAGATCTTTGAATCAGTTTCAATAGATTCTTTTACAAATATGGGCAATGAAATATTAATATCTTTAAGAGTAGCGCTACTCCAGCCGGTGACCCAAATAACAGATGAATAAGAGATACAACATATATTGTCTACAGTGGCCACAGTGGCATAACAAGAACGCTAGCAAAAATAAAAAGACACTACTACTGGAAAAATATGACACGTCATACAAGAGTCAAATGTCTAAAATAAAGACACAAAAACTCCTTTGACTCTCACAGAAACACCTGTGAATGCTTTCGATATAGTGATAGTGGATACAGTTGGTCCGCTACCAAAGGCTTGAAACAGAAGCCGTTATATTAAAAATCAGCCAACTCAGAGTGGCACCGAGCAAAAAGATCTTTGAATCAGTTTCTATAGATTCTTTTAAAAATATATGCAATAAAATATTAAAACCTTTAATAGTAGCGCTACTCCAGCCCGTGACCCAAATAACAGATGAAAAAGAGAGACAACAAATATTGTCTACATACCGTGACGACCCAATTCAAGGAGCCCACAGTGGCATAACAAGAGCGCTAGCGAAAATAAAAAGACACCACTACTTTAAAAATATGACACGTCATATAAAAGAGTACGTACGTAGATGTCAAAAATGCCAAATGTCTAAAAGAAAGACACACGAAAACTCCTTTCGCTCTCACAGAAACACCTGTAAATGCTTTCGATATAGTGATAGTGGATACAGTTGGTTCGTTACCTAAATCGGAAAATGACAATGAATATATAGTCACCTTAATTTGTGCCCTTACAAAATACTTAGTAGCCATTCCAATAAAAAGCAATAGCGCACATAATGTCGCAAAAGCTATATTCGAAAATTTAATACTCAAGTTTGGTCCAATGAAGACGTTCATCTCGGACATGGGAACAGAGAATAAAATTCAGATTTTAAGTGTTTTATGAAAGTATATAAAGATCAAGAATCTCACCTCTACTGCATATCATCATCAAACATTAGGGACAATAAAACGAAGTCATCGAACATTTAATGAATACATTCGTTCATACATCTCTGCAGACAAAACTGATTGGGATGTCTGGATTCAATATTTCACATATTGCTTCAACACGACACCATCAGCATGAGTATTGTCCATACGAAATAGTATTTGGCAGACTACCAAAACAGTTCATAGATTTAAACAAAACTAATTACATAGATCCTATTTATAATCTAGATGACTACTCTAAGGAAATAAAGTTTCGATTAGAAATACCATAAAAGAGCTAGAATTATGTTCAGAAAAATCCAAAACAGGAAATTAGCATACGATGAAAAACTTTGAATTAAAAATGGGAGATAAAGTAATTATAAGAATTAGACCCATTATATTTAGGACCATATTTAGTAGAAACGAGAAAGAAGGGCTATCTTCGGCACGCCAAAGATCTAATACCCTTGCAGACCCAACCTTATAGTGGTCCGATCTTAATAGGATTTTGCATATATATGAGGAGCATAGTAAAACTAATAAATGCCGAGTTTGGTCAAGATATCTTGAAAAACAATATGTTTTTTCATCCAAAAACTTAATTTTCGACCGATCATTCCTATGGCAGCTATATGATATAGCAGTCCGATTTTAATAGGACCTTGCACATATATGAAGAGTAAAGTAAAACTAATAAATGCCGAGTTTGGTCAAGATATCTTGATAAACAAAATGTAAAACTTAATTTTCGACCGATCGTTCCTATGGCAGCTATATGATATAGTGGTCCGAAATTAATAGGATTTTGCATATATATGAGGAGTAAAGTAAAACTAATAAATGCCGAGTTTGGTCAAGATATCTTGATAAACAAAATGTTTTTCATACAAAAACCTAATTTTCGACCGATCGTTCCTATGGCAGCTATATGATACAGTGGTCCGATCCAGCTGGTTTTTACATATGTGCTGCGTGCAACAGAAAGAGGGAGTTCTGCAAAGTTTCATTAAGATAGCTATAAAACTGAGGGACTAGTTCCACAGAAAAAGACAGACGGACAGACGGACATGGCTGTATTGACTCGGCTGTTGATGCTGATTAAGAATATATATACTTTATGGGGTCGGAGATGTCTCCTTCTATGCGTTACACATTTCACGACAAAATTATAATACCCTCTGCAAGGGTATAAAGAAGATAGCAAACTTGAAGTTTTGCGCTTCAAGTTTACAAAATTATAAAACTGTCTCGGATTTCGGGCGAATTGCCTTTTACAACGAATTAGATAAATCTCATAGCATTGAGAATTAAGAAGAAATAAGTTCGACTTGGCTATGGAATATTTAGCCAAGTCCGTACACGAACCAGACTTTTTAAACTCTTTAAAATATTTGGATTTTACATTTTTTAGATGTGATAATCTGGGAGTAAACCAGGGTGGTTTTGAAAAATTCATAAATCAAAAATACAACGGGTGACTAAAAACTTAACACTTAAAAAACGAGAAAGAAGGGCTATCTTCGGCACGCCAAAGATCTAATACCCTTGCAGACCCAACCTTTTCATAATACTCATAGTGCTTTGCCCCTATCTAAGAAGTACCGGGAAAATAGTATATGCCGAGTTTTGTCAAGATATCTTGATAATGAAAATGTTTTTTCATACGACTTAATTTTCGACCGATCGTTCCTATGGCAGCTATATGATAGAGTGGTCCGATCTTAATAGGATTTTGCATATATATGAGGAGCATAGTAAAACTAATAATTGCCGAGTTTGGTCAAGATATCTTGAAAAACAAAATGTTTTCTCATCCATAAACTTAATTTTCGACCGATCATTCCTATGGCAGCTATATGATATAGCGGTCCGATATTAATAGGATTTTGCACATATATGAAGAGTACAGTAAAACTAATAAATGCCGAGTTTGGTCAAGATATCTTGATAAACAAAATGTTTTTCATACAAAAACTTAATTTTGACCGATCGTTCCTATGGCAGCTATATGATATAGTGGTTCGATCTTAATAGGATTTTGCATATATATGAGGAGTAAAGTAAACCTAATAAATGCCGAGTTTGGTTAAGATATCTTGAAAAACAAAATGTTTTTCATACAAAAACTTAATTTTGGACCGATCGTTCCTATGGCAGCTATATGATATAGTGGTATAAAAAAGATTTTAAAGAGTTTATAGCTAATAGGAGAGAGGAGTGTGAAATAATGGGGGATGTATAGAACTAGCGGAAGAAATAGTATAAGGGTAAAAATTAGTATTAGGACAGACTGAAGAGTAAGTTGATTGGAAAAAATTAGCAAAGAGGTTAGCAGAATCAGTGTCATTGCTAGCTTTATCCATCCCAAGAAAAAACGAGAAAGAAGGGCTATCTTCGGCACGCCAAAGATCTAATACCCTTGCAGACCCAACCTTTCCATAATGCTCATAGTGCTTTGCCCCTATCTAAGAAGTACCGGGAAAATAGTATATACAGAGTTTGGTCAAGATATCTTGATAATCAAAATGTTTTTTCATACGACTTAATTTTCGACCGCTCGTTCCTATGGCAGCTATATGATAGAGTGGTCCGATCTTAATAGTATTTTGCATATATATGAGGAGCATAGTAAAACTAATAAATGCCGAGTTTGGTCAAGATATCTTGAAAAACAAAATGTTTTTTCATCCAAAAACTTAATTTTCGACCGATCATTCCTATGGCAACTATATGATATAGCGGTCCGATATTAATAGGATTTTCCACATATATGAAGAGTAAAGTAAAACTAATAAATGCCGAGTTTGGTCAAGATATCTTGAAAAACAAAATGTTTTTTCATACAAAAACTTAATTTTCGACCGATCGTTCCTGTCAGTTATATGATAAAGTGGTCCGATCTTAATAGGATTTTGCATATATATGAGGAGTAAAGTAAAACTAATAAATGCCGAGTTTGGTCAAGATATCTTGAAAAACACAATGTTTTTCATACAAAAACTTAATTTTTGACCGATCGTTCCTATGGCAGCTATATGATATAGTGGTCCGATCTTAATAGGATTTTGCATATATATGAAGAGTAAAGTAAAACTAATAAATGCCGAGTTTGGTCACGATATTTTGAAAAACAAAATGTTTTTTCATCCAAAAACTTAATTTTCGACCGATCATTCCTATGGCAGCTATATGATATAGTGCTCCGATCTTAATACGATTTTGCTTATATATAGGAGTAAAGTAAAACTAATAAGTGCCGAGTTTGGTCAAGATATCTTGATAAACAAAATGTTTTTCATACAAAAACCTAATTTTCGACCGATCGTTCCTATGGCAGCTATATGATATAGTGGTCCGATCTTAATAGGATTTTGCATATATATGAAGAGTAAAGTAAAACTAATAAATGCCGAGTTTGGTCAAGATATTTTGAAAAACAAAACGTTTTTTCATCCAAAAGTTTATTTTCGACCGATCATTCCTATGGCAGCTATATGATATAGTGGTCCGATCTTAATAGGATTTTGCATATATATGAGGAGTAAAATAAAACTAATAAATGCCGAGTTTGGTCAAGATATTTTGAAAAACAAAACGTTTTTTCATCCAAAAGTTAATTTTCGACCGATCGTTTTTATGGCAGCTATATGATATAGTGGTCCGATCCAGCTGGTTTTCACATATGTGCTGCGTGCAACAGAAAGAGGGAGTTCTGTAGAGTTTCATCAAGATAGCTATAAAACTGAGGGACTAGTTCGCACAGAAACAGACAGACGGACAGACGGACATGGCTGTATCGACTCGGCTGTTGATGCTGATTAAGAATATATATATACTTTATGGGGTCGGAGATGTCTCCTTCTATGCGTTACACATTTCACGACAAAATTATAATACCCTCTGCAAGGGTATAAAGAAGATGGCAAACTTGAATATTTGCCCTTCAAGTTTACAAAATTATAAAACTGTCTCGGTTTTCGGGCGAATTGCCTTTCACAACGAATAAGATAATTCTCATAGCATTGAGAATTAAGAAGAAAGAAGTTCGAATTGGCTATGGAATATATAGCCAAGTCTGTACACGAACCAGACTTTTTAAACTTTTTAAAATATTTGGATTTTACACTTTTTAGATGGGATAATCTGGGAATAAACCAGGGTGGCTTTGAAAAATTCATAAATCAAAAATACAACTGCTGACTTAAAAACTTAACACATAAAAAACGAGAAAGAAGGGCTATCTTCGGCACGCCAAAGATCTAATACCCTTGCAGACCCAACCTTTTCATAATGCTCATAGTGCTTTTCCCCTATCTAAGAAGTACCGGGAAAATAGTATATGCCGAGTTTTGTCAAGATATCTTGATAATCAAAATGTTTTTTCATACGACTTAATTTTCGACCGATCGTTCCTATGGCAGCTATATGATAGAGCGGTCCGATCTTAATAGGATTTTGCATATATATGAAGAGCATAGTAAAACTAATAAATGCCGAGTTTGGTCAAGATATCTTGAAAAACAAAATGTTTTTTCATCCAAAAACTTAATTTTCGACCGATCATTCATATGGCAGCTATAAGATATAGCGGTCCGACATAAATAGGATTTTGCACATATATGAAGAGTAAAGTAAAACTAATAAATGCCGAGTTTGGTTAAGATATCTTGAAAAACAAAATGTTTTTTCATACAAAAACTTAATTTTCGACCGATCGATCCTATGGCAGCTATATGATATAGTGTTCCGATCTTAATAGGATTTCGCATATATATGAAGAGTAAAGTAAAACTAAGAAGGGCCGAGTTTGGTCAAGATATCTTGATAAACAAAATGTTTTTCAAACAAAAACTTAATTTTCGACCGATCGTTCCTATGGCAGCTATATGATATAGTGGTTCGATCTTAATAAAATTTTGCATATATATGAGGAGCATAGTAAAACTAATAATAAATGCCGAGTTTGGTCAAGATATCTTGATAAACAAAATGTTTTTTCATCCAAAAACTTAATTTTCGACCGATCATTCCTATGGCAGCTATATGATAAAGCGGTCCGATATTAATAGGATTTTGCATATATATGAAGAGTAAAGTAAAACTAATAAATGCCGAGTTTTTAGATGTGATAATCTGGGAGTAAACCAGGGTGGTTTTGAAACACATAAAAAACGAGAAAGAAGGGCTATCTTCGGCACGCCAAAGATCTAATACCCTTGCAGACCCAACCTTTTCATAATACTCATAGTGCTTTGCCCCTATCTAAGAAGTACCGGGAAAATAGTATATGCCGAGTTTTGTGAAGATATCTTGATAATCAAAATGTTTTTGCATACGACTTAATTATTGACCGATCGTTCCTATGGCAGCTATATGATAGAGTGGTCCGATCTTAATGGGATTTTGCATATATATGAGGAGCATAGTAAAACTAATAAATGCCAAGTTTGGTCAAGATATCTTGAAAAACAAAATGTTTTCTCATCCAAAAACTTAATTTTCGACCGATCATTCCTATGGCAGCTATATGATATAGCGGTCCGATATTAATAGGATTTGGCACATATATGAAGAGTAAAGTAAAACTAATAAATGCCGAGTTTGGTCAAGATATCTTGATAAACAAAATGTTTTTCATACAAAAACTTAATTTTTGACCGATCGTTCCTATGGCAGCTATATGATATAGTGGTCCGATCTTAATAGGATTTTGCATATATATGAAGAGTAAAGTAAAACTAATAAATGCCGAGTTTGGTCAAGATATCTTGATAAACAAAATGTTTTTCATACAAAAACTTAATTTTTGACCGATCGTTCCTATGGCAGCTATATGATATAGTGGTTCGATCTTAATAGGATTTTGCATGTATATGAAGAGTAAAGTAAAACTAATAAATGCCGAGTTTGGTCAAGATATTTTGAAAAACAAAATGTTTTCTCATCTAAAAACTTAATTTTCGACCGATCATTCCTATGGCAGCTATATGATATAGTGGTCCGATCTTAATAGGATTTTGCATATATATGAAGAGTAAAGTAAAACTAATAAATGCCGAGTTTTGTCAAGATATCTTGATAATCAAAATGTTTTTTCATACGACTTAATTTTCGACCGATCGTTCCTATGGCAGCTATATGATAGAGTGGTCCGATCTTAATAGGATTTTGCATATATATGAGGAGCATAGTAAAACTAATAATTGCCGAGTTTGGTCAAGATATCTTGAAAAACAAAATGTTTTCTCATCCATAAACTTAATTTTCGACCGATCATTCCTATGGCAGCTATATGATATAGCGGTCCGATATTAATAGGATTTTGCACATATATGAAGAGTACAGTAAAACTAATAAATGCCGAGTTTGGTCAAGATATCTTGATAAACAAAATGTTTTTCATACAAAAACTTAATTTTGACCGATCGTTCCTATGGCAGCTATATGATATAGTGGTTCGATCTTAATAGGATTTTGCATATATATGAGGAGTAAAGTAAACCTAATAAATGCCGAGTTTGGTTAAGATATCTTGAAAAACAAAATGTTTTTCATACAAAAACTTAATTTTGGACCGATCGTTCCTATGGCAGCTATATGATATAGTGGTATAAAAAAGATTTTAAAGAGTTTATAGCTAATAGGAGAGAGGAGTGTGAAATAATGGGGGATGTATAGAACTAGCGGAAGAAATAGTATAAGGGTAAAAATTAGTATTAGGACAGACTGAAGAGTAAGTTGATTGGAAAAAATTAGCAAAGAGGTTAGCAGAATCAGTGTCATTGCTAGCTTTATCCATCCCAAGAAAAAACGAGAAAGAAGGGCTATCTTCGGCACGCCAAAGATCTAATACCCTTGCAGACCCAACCTTTCCATAATGCTCATAGTGCTTTGCCCCTATCTAAGAAGTACCGGGAAAATAGTATATACAGAGTTTGGTCAAGATATCTTGATAATCAAAATGTTTTTTCATACGACTTAATTTTCGACCGCTCGTTCCTATGGCAGCTATATGATAGAGTGGTCCGATCTTAATAGTATTTTGCATATATATGAGGAGCATAGTAAAACTAATAAATGCCGAGTTTGGTCAAGATATCTTGAAAAACAAAATGTTTTTTCATCCAAAAACTTAATTTTCGACCGATCATTCCTATGGCAACTATATGATATAGCGGTCCGATATTAATAGGATTTTCCACATATATGAAGAGTAAAGTAAAACTAATAAATGCCGAGTTTGGTCAAGATATCTTGAAAAACAAAATGTTTTTTCATACAAAAACTTAATTTTCGACCGATCGTTCCTGTCAGTTATATGATAAAGTGGTCCGATCTTAATAGGATTTTGCATATATATGAGGAGTAAAGTAAAACTAATAAATGCCGAGTTTGGTCAAGATATCTTGAAAAACACAATGTTTTTCATACAAAAACTTAATTTTTGACCGATCGTTCCTATGGCAGCTATATGATATAGTGGTCCGATCTTAATAGGATTTTGCATATATATGAAGAGTAAAGTAAAACTAATAAATGCCGAGTTTGGTCACGATATTTTGAAAAACAAAATGTTTTTTCATCCAAAAACTTAATTTTCGACCGATCATTCCTATGGCAGCTATATGATATAGTGCTCCGATCTTAATACGATTTTGCTTATATATAGGAGTAAAGTAAAACTAATAAGTGCCGAGTTTGGTCAAGATATCTTGATAAACAAAATGTTTTTCATACAAAAACCTAATTTTCGACCGATCGTTCCTATGGCAGCTATATGATATAGTGGTCCGATCTTAATAGGATTTTGCATATATATGAAGAGTAAAGTAAAACTAATAAATGCCGAGTTTGGTCAAGATATTTTGAAAAACAAAACGTTTTTTCATCCAAAAGTTTATTTTCGACCGATCATTCCTATGGCAGCTATATGATATAGTGGTCCGATCTTAATAGGATTTTGCATATATATGAGGAGTAAAATAAAACTAATAAATGCCGAGTTTGGTCAAGATATTTTGAAAAACAAAACGTTTTTTCATCCAAAAGTTAATTTTCGACCGATCGTTTTTATGGCAGCTATATGATATAGTGGTCCGATCCAGCTGGTTTTCACATATGTGCTGCGTGCAACAGAAAGAGGGAGTTCTGTAGAGTTTCATCAAGATAGCTATAAAACTGAGGGACTAGTTCGCACAGAAACAGACAGACGGACAGACGGACATGGCTGTATCGACTCGGCTGTTGATGCTGATTAAGAATATATATATACTTTATGGGGTCGGAGATGTCTCCTTCTATGCGTTACACATTTCACGACAAAATTATAATACCCTCTGCAAGGGTATAAAGAAGATGGCAAACTTGAATATTTGCCCTTCAAGTTTACAAAATTATAAAACTGTCTCGGTTTTCGGGCGAATTGCCTTTCACAACGAATAAGATAATTCTCATAGCATTGAGAATTAAGAAGAAAGAAGTTCGAATTGGCTATGGAATATATAGCCAAGTCTGTACACGAACCAGACTTTTTAAACTTTTTAAAATATTTGGATTTTACACTTTTTAGATGTGATAATCTGGGAATAAACCAGGGTGGCTTTGAAAAATTCATAAATCAAAAATACAACTGCTGACTTAAAAACTTAACACATAAAAAACGAGAAAGAAGGGCTATCTTCGGCACGCCAAAGATCTAATACCCTTGCAGACCCAACCTTTTCATAATGCTCATAGTGCTTTTCCCCTATCTAAGAAGTACCGGGAAAATAGTATATGCCGAGTTTTGTCAAGATATCTTGATAATCAAAATGTTTTTTCATACGACTTAATTTTCGACCGATCGTTCCTATGGCAGCTATATGATAGAGCGGTCCGATCTTAATAGGATTTTGCATATATATGAAGAGCATAGTAAAACTAATAAATGCCGAGTTTGGTCAAGATATCTTGAAAAACAAAATGTTTTTTCATCCAAAAACTTAATTTTCGACCGATCATTCATATGGCAGCTATAAGATATAGCGGTCCGACATAAATAGGATTTTGCACATATATGAAGAGTAAAGTAAAACTAATAAATGCCGAGTTTGGTTAAGATATCTTGAAAAACAAAATGTTTTTTCATACAAAAACTTAATTTTCGACCGATCGATCCTATGGCAGCTATATGATATAGTGTTCCGATCTTAATAGGATTTCGCATATATATGAAGAGTAAAGTAAAACTAAGAAGGGCCGAGTTTGGTCAAGATATCTTGATAAACAAAATGTTTTTCAAACAAAAACTTAATTTTCGACCGATCGTTCCTATGGCAGCTATATGATATAGTGGTTCGATCTTAATAAAATTTTGCATATATATGAGGAGCATAGTAAAACTAATAATAAATGCCGAGTTTGGTCAAGATATCTTGATAAACAAAATGTTTTTTCATCCAAAAACTTAATTTTCGACCGATCATTCCTATGGCAGCTATATGATAAAGCGGTCCGATATTAATAGGATTTTGCATATATATGAAGAGTAAAGTAAAACTAATAAATGCCGAGTTTTTAGATGTGATAATCTGGGAGTAAACCAGGGTGGTTTTGAAACACATAAAAAACGAGAAAGAAGGGCTATCTTCGGCACGCCAAAGATCTAATACCCTTGCAGACCCAACCTTTTCATAATACTCATAGTGCTTTGCCCCTATCTAAGAAGTACCGGGAAAATAGTATATGCCGAGTTTTGTGAAGATATCTTGATAATCAAAATGTTTTTGCATACGACTTAATTATTGACCGATCGTTCCTATGGCAGCTATATGATAGAGTGGTCCGATCTTAATGGGATTTTGCATATATATGAGGAGCATAGTAAAACTAATAAATGCCAAGTTTGGTCAAGATATCTTGAAAAACAAAATGTTTTCTCATCCAAAAACTTAATTTTCGACCGATCATTCCTATGGCAGCTATATGATATAGCGGTCCGATATTAATAGGATTTGGCACATATATGAAGAGTAAAGTAAAACTAATAAATGCCGAGTTTGGTCAAGATATCTTGATAAACAAAATGTTTTTCATACAAAAACTTAATTTTTGACCGATCGTTCCTATGGCAGCTATATGATATAGTGGTCCGATCTTAATAGGATTTTGCATATATATGAAGAGTAAAGTAAAACTAATAAATGCCGAGTTTGGTCAAGATATCTTGATAAACAAAATGTTTTTCATACAAAAACTTAATTTTTGACCGATCGTTCCTATGGCAGCTATATGATATAGTGGTTCGATCTTAATAGGATTTTGCATGTATATGAAGAGTAAAGTAAAACTAATAAATGCCGAGTTTGGTCAAGATATTTTGAAAAACAAAATGTTTTCTCATCTAAAAACTTAATTTTCGACCGATCATTCCTATGGCAGCTATATGATATAGTGGTCCGATCTTAATAGGATTTTGCATATATATGAAGAGTAAAGTAAAACTAATAAATGCCGAGTTTTGTCAAGATATCTTGATAATCAAAATGTTTTTTCATACGACTTAATTTTCGACCGATCGTTCCTATGGCAGCTATATGATAGAGTGGTCGGATCTTAATAGGATTTTGCATATATATGAGGAGCATAGTAAAACTAATAAATGCCAAGTTTGGTCAAGATATCTTGAAAAACAAAATGTTTTCTCATCCAAAAACTTAATTTTCGACCGATCATTCCTATGGCAGCTATATGATATAGCGGTCCGATATTAATAGGATTTTGCACATATATTAAGAGTAAAGTAAAACTAATAAATGCCGAGTTTGGTCAAGATATCTTGATAAACAAAATGTTTTTCATACAAAAACTTAATTTTTGACCGATCGTTCCTATGGCAGCTATATGATATAGTGGTTCGATCTTAATAGGATTTTGCATGTATATGAAGAGTAAAGTAAAACTAATAAATGCCGAGTTTGGTCAAGATATTTTGAAAAACAAAATGTTTTCTCATCTAAAAACTTAATTTTCGACCGATCATTCCTATGGCAGCCATATGATATAGTGGTCCGATCATAATAGGTTTTTGCATATATATGAGGAGTAAAGTGAAACTAATAAATGCCTTGTTTGGTTAAGATATCTTGATAAACAAAATGTTTTTTCCTACAAAAACTTAATTTTCGACCGATCGTTCCTATGGCAGCTATATGATATAGTGGTCCGATCCAGCTGGTTTTCACATATGTGCTGCGTGCAACAGAAAGAGGGAGTTCTGCAAAGTTTCATTAAGATAGCTATAAAACTGAGGGACTAGTTCCACAGAAAAAGACAGACGGACAGACGGACATGGCAGTATCGACTCGGCTGTTGATGCTGATTATGAATATATATACTTTAAGGGGTCGGAGATGTCTCCTTCTATGCGTTACACATTTCACGACAAAATTATAATACCCTCTGCAAGGGTATAAAGAAGATAGCAAACTTGAAGTTTTGCGCTTCAAGTTTACAAAATTATAAAACTGTCTCGGATTTCGGGCGAATTGCCTTTTACAACGAATCAGATCATTCTCATAGCATTGAGAATTAAGAAGAAATAAGTTCGACTTGGCTATGGAATATTTAGCCAAGTCCGTACACGAACCAGACTTTTTAAACTTTTTAAAATATTTGGATTTTACATTTTTTAGATGTGATAATCTGGGAGTAAACCAGGGTGGTTTTGAAAAATTCATAAATCAAAAATACAACGGGTGACTAAAAACTTAACACATAAAAAACGAGAAAGATGGGCTATCTTCGGCACGCCAAAGATCTAATACCCTTGCAGACCCAACCTTTTCATAATACTCATAGTGCTTTGCCCCTATCTAAGAAGTACCGGGAGAATAGTAAATGCCGAGTTTTGTCAAGATATCTTGATAATCAAAATGTTTTTTCATACGACTTAATTTTCGACCGATCGTTCCTATGGCAGCTATATGATAGAGTGGTCGGATCTTAATAGGATTTTGCATATATATGAGGAGCATAGTAAAACTAATAAATGCCAAGTTTGGTCAAGATATCTTGAAAAACAAAATGTTTTCTCATCCAAAAACTTAATTTTCGACCGATCATTCCTATGGCAGCTATATGATATAGCGGTCCGATATTAATAGGATTTTGCACATATATGAAGAGTAAAGTAAAACTAATAAATGCCGAGTTTGGTCAAGATATCTTGATAAACAAAATGTTTTTCATACAAAAACTTAATTTTTGACCGATCGTTCCTATGGCAGCTATATGATATAGTGGTTCGATCTTAATAGGATTTTGCATATATATGAAGAGTAAAGTAAAACTAATAAATGCCGAGTTTGGTCAAGATATTTTGAAAAACAAAATGTTTTCTCATCTAAAAACTTAATTTTCGACCGATCATTCCTATGGCAGCTATATGATATAGTGGTCCGATCATAATAGGATTTTGCATATATATGAGGAGTAAAGTGAAACTAATAAAAGCCGAGTTTGGTCAAGATATCTTGATAAACAAAATGTTTTTTCATACAAAAACTTAATTTTCGACCGATCGTTCCTATGGCAGCTATATGATATAGTGCTGCGTGCAACAGAAAGAGGGAGTTCTGCAAAGTTTCATTAAGATAGCTTTAAAACTGAGGGACTAGTTCGCATAGAAACAGACAGACGGACAGACGGACATGGCTATATCGACTCGACTGTTGATGCTGATTAAGAATATATATACTTTATGGGGTCGGAGATATCTCCTTCTATGCGTTACACATTTCACGACAAAATTATAATACCCTCTGCAAGGGTATAAAAAAGGGAAGAACTACACTCCTTGAGTAGTCAACTAGGAATATTGTCCGGCCCAGGAGAGGAAGAAGATTTTAAAGAGTTTATAGCTAATAGGAGAGAGGAGTGTGAAATAATGGGGGGATGTATAGAACTAGCGGAAGAAATAGTATAAGGGTAAGAATTAGTATTAGGACAGACTGAAGAGTAAGTTGATTGGAACAAATTAGCAAAGAGGTTAGCAGAATCAGTGTCATTGCTAGCTTTATCCATCCCAAGAAAAAACGAGAAAGACGGGCTATCTTCGGCACGCCAAAGATCTAATACCCTTGCAGACCCAACCTTTCCATAATGCTCATAGTGCGTTGCCCCTATCTAAGAAGTACCGGGAAAATAGTATATACCGAGTTTGGTCAAGATATCTTGATAATCAAAATGTTTTTTCATACCACTTAATATTCGACCGATCGTTCCTATGGCAGCTTTATGATAGAGTGGTCCGATTTTAATAGGATTTTGCATATATATGAGGAGCATAGTAAAACTAATAAATGCCGAGTTTGGTCAAGATATTTTGAAAAACAAAATGTTTTTTCATCCAAAAACTTAATTTTCGACCAATCATTCCTATGGCAGCTATATGATAAAGTGGTCCGATCTTAATAGAATTTTGCTTATATATGATGAGTAAAGTAAAACTAATAAGTGCCGAGTTTGGTCAAGATATCTTGATAAACAAAATGTTTTTCATACAAAAACTTAATTTTCGACCGATCGTTCCTATGGCAGCTATATGATATAGTAGTCCGATCTTAATAGGATTTTTCATATATATGAAGAGTAAAGTAAAACTAATAAATGCCGAGTTTGGTCAAGATATTTTGAAAAACAAAACGTTTTTTCATCCAAAAGTTAATTTTCGACCGATCATTCCTATGGCAGCTATATGATATAGTGTTCCGATCTTAATAGGATTTTGCATATATATGAGAAGTAAAGTAAAACTAATAAATGCCGAGTTTGGTCAAGATATCTTAATAAACAAAATGTTTTTTCATACAAAAACTTAATTTTCGACCGATCGTTCCTATGGCAGCAATATGATATAGTGGTCCGATCCAGCTGGTTTTCACATATGTGCTGCGTGCAACAGAAAGAGGGAGTTCTGTAAAGTTTCATTAAGATAGCTTTGAAACTGAGGGACTAGTTCGCACAGAAACAGACAGACGGACAGACGGACATGGCTGTATCGACTCGGCTGTTGATGCTGATTAAGAATATATATATACTTTATAGGGTCGGAGATGTCTCCTTCTATGCGTTACACATTTCACGACAAAATTATAATACCCTCTGCAAGGGTATAAAGAAGATGGCAAACTTGATATTTGCCCTTCAAGTTTACAAAATTATAAAACTGTCTCGGATTTCGGGCGAATTGCCTTTTACAACGAATTAGATAATTCTCATAGCATTGAGAATTAAGAAGAAAGAAGTTCGAATTGGCTATGGAATATATAGCCAAGTCTGTACACGAACCAGACTTTTTAAACTTTTTAAAATATTTGGATTTTACACTTTTTAGATGTGATAATCTGGGTGGCTTTGAAAAATTCATAAATCAAAAATACAACTGGTGACTTAAAAACTTAACATATAAAAAACGAGAAAGAAGGGCTATCTTCGGCACGCCAAAGATCTAATACCCTTGCAGACCCAACCTTATCATAATGCTCATAGTGCTTTTCCCCTATCTAAGAAGTACCGGGAAAATAGTATATGCCGAGTTTTGTCAAGATATCTTGATAATCAAAATGTTTTTTCATACGACTTAATTTTCGACCGATTGTTCCTATGGCAGCTATATGATAGAGCGGTCCGATCTTAATAGGATTTTGCATATATATGAAGAGCATAGTAAAACTAATAAATGCCGAGTTTGGTCAAGATATATTGAAAAACAAAATGTTTTTTCATCCAAAAACTTAATTTTCGACCGATCATTCCTATGGCAGCTATAAGATATAGCGGTCCGATATTAATAGGATTTTGCACATATATGAAGAGTAACGTAAAACTAATAAATGCCGAGTTTGGTTAAGATATCTTGAAAAACAAAATGTTTTTTCATACAAAAACTTAATTTTCGACCGATCGATCCTATGGCGGCTATATGATATAGTGGTCCGATCTTAATAGGATTTTGCATATATATGAAGAGTAAAGTAAAACTTAGTGCCGAGTTTGGTCAAGATATCTTGATAAACAAAATGTTTTTCATACAAAAACTTAATTTTCGACCGATCGTTCCTATGGCAGCTATATTTATTTATTTATTTATTTATTTATTAATGGTCGACAAAACGAGTGTCTTCCTCATTCTTCAAAAGATTGTACAATAGAATTATATGCTAAAAGCCTAGTTAAAGGACACAATTTTTTAAATAGCATCACCGACCGATGGAGGTGTTTTATCTGCCAGTCCGGCTAGCTGTGCCCCTTTTCACAGCTAATTTTGTCAGAGACGCTATTAGAGCGTACATCTAAGCAGAAGGTTGTAAGTAGGAAAAAGTGATCTGAAGTGAAATTAAAAATAAAAATATTAATAAAGAAAATACAATAAATAGGAAAAAAGAAAGTAAGAAAATTGTTAGTAAAGTAAAGCAATGTAAATTAGATAAAGAGTGTTAAGTAGATAGGAGAAAGAGAAAAGTAATGGGAAATCACCGACACGGTGGGGGAAAATTTTTCAGCCTGTCCGGCTAGCTATGCCCCTGCTCATAGCTGGGAATGGTCAGCGACTTCCCGAAGGTAGTGGTCCGATCTTAATAGGATTTTACATATATATGAGGAGTAAAGTAAAACTAATAAATGCCGATTTTGGTCAAGATATTTTGAAAAACAAAATGTTTTTTCATCCAAAAACTTAATTTTCGACCGATCATTCCTATGGTCGCTATATGATATAGTGGTCCGATCTTAATAGGATTTTACACATATATGAAAAAAAGTAAAGTAAAACTAATAAATGCCGAGTTTGGTCAAGAAATCTTGAAAAACAAAATGTTTTTCATACAAAAACTTAATTTTAGACCGATCATTCCTATGGCAACTATATGATATAGCGGTCCGATATTAATAGTATTTTGCACATATATGAAGAGTAAAGTAAAACTAATAAATGCCGAGTTTGGTCAAGATATCTTGAAAAACCAAATGTTTTTTCATACAAAAACTTAATTTTCGACCGATCGTTCCTATGTCAGCTATATGATATAGTGGTCCGATCTTAATAGGATTTTGCATATATATGAGGAGTAAAGTAAAACTAATAAATGCCGAGTTTGGTTAAGATATATTGAAAAACAAAATGTTTTTCATACAAAAACTTAATTTTTGACCGATCGTTCCTATGGCAGCTATATGATATAGTGGTCCGATCTTAATAGGATTTTGCATATATATGAGGAGTAAAGTAAAACTAATAAGTGCCGAGTTTGGTCAAGATATCTTGATAAACAAAATGTTTTTCATACAAAAATTTAATTTTCGACCGATCGTTTCTATGGCAGCTATATGATATAGTGGTCCGATCCAGCTGGTTTTCACATATGTGCTGCGTGCAACAGAAAGAGGGAGTTCTGCAAAGTCGGAGATGTCTCCTTCTATGCGTTACACATTTCACGACAAAATTATAATACCCTCTGCAAGGGTATAAAGAAGATAGCAAACTTGAAGTTTTGCGCTTCAAGTTTACAAAATTATAAAACTGTCTCGGATTTCGGGCGAATTGCCTTTTACAACGAATAAGATCATTCTCATAGCATTGAGAATTAAGAAGAAATAAGTTCGAATTGGCTATGGAATATATAGCCAAGTCTATACACGAACCAGACTTTTTAAACTTTTTAAAATATTTGGATTTTACACTTTTTAGATGTGATAATCTGGGAATAAACCAGGGTGGCTTTGAAAAATTCATAAATCAAAAATACAACTGGTGACTTAAAAACTTAACACATAAAAAACGAGAAAGAAGGGCTATCTTCAGCACGCCAAAGATCTAATACCCTTGCAGACCCAACCTTTTCATAATGCTCATAGTGCTTTTCCCCTATCTAAGAAGTACCGGGAAAATAGTATATGCCGAGTTTTGTCAAGATATCTTGATAATCAAAATGTTTTTTCATACGACTTAATTTTCGACCGATCGTTCCTATGGCAGCTATATGATAGAGCGGTCCGATCTTAATAGGATTTTGCATATATATGAAGAGCATAGTAAAACTAATACATGCCGAGTTTGGTCAAAAAATTTTAAACAACAAAATGTTTTTTTTTAAACAACTTAAGATTCGACCGATGGTTCCTGTGGGAGCTATATGATATAGTGGTCCGTTCTTAATAGGATTTTGCATATATATGAGGAGTATAATAATATTAATAAATGTGTAACTAATTTTCAACCGATCGGTCCTATGGCAGCTATATGATATAGTGGTTCGACCTTAATAGAATTTTGTACATATATGGGCAGCCAATAGTAATCGCCCCTTCTGGCGCCGTGGAAAGAGGACGACGCTGCTGCCGTTACCTCTCGGCGATGAGGTTAGCAAAATATTCGTAGATATTCGTAGATCTTTTGCGTAAAAAACGCTAGCCAACGTCCCTGGAGTTCTAAGCCATTGGTACCTACTGCTCGATCGACGCAGCTCTTCAGGTTTTCCGGGCGAACATGGCATTGAAGGCTTGACCAAAGTTGAAACTGCGCCTCCACACTTTCTGCCGCGGTTCCAGATGGAGTTGGCGCGAGCGTTTATCATAGTGTCGACGAATTTGCTCGTACGCGGTTTACAGGTGCTCCGCGACCTACTTTCGGCTTACAGCCTGTCTGTTCTTCGCATCCGGAACCATTCAGATACATGTACTGGCTAAACTCCGCGAAGAATTGTGTCACCCCTGTAGCGCTGTGCATTGCATTCCGTGATTCCATGTGAACCTGCCCAAGTAGGTATTTATCGCAGACAGCACATTGCGGTTCACGCGTTCGGCGGCGTTACTCTGAGGCGAGTAGCCCGGGGTACTACTGCATCGAATGATTTGGAAATAAAGTGCCGCCCATTATCGGAGTGAATCACTTGCCGCACGCCAAATTTAAAGAATACCTTGTGGACTAGGAGGTTGACAACTTTCGCCGCGGCAGCTTTATTCATGGTTTTCAGAAGGGTAAACTTTGAAATGTGGTATACAACGAGGAATATCCCCGCATATCCTCCGTATCGCATCGCATTGACCGTGGATACATTCCCAAGAGGTTGATGTATATCTTCTGTATTGGGTGGTCGGTGCGTACTTCGGCCACAATTCCGAACTGCATCGGTAGTTCTGTGCCTTGGTCTCCTTGCAACTGATGCATTTCCGCACGTAGTCCCCTATTTGTATAGCCTTGTTTGGCCAAACGTCTTCTCGTGCACCGTCCTCTTGAACATAAGTCTTTGCGCAATTTCAAATCCGGAGAATTCTGTTGTCCCGCTTAAGATTCTTTCTCGGTGACCGAATAGTTAATCTGCTGCTTGGCCGATTTTTCCTGTTTCTGTCGTCCATCTGTAGCAGCACGGCTCCTACTCTGTAGTGAGATCTGTCGCATTGGATAAAAAAAGGTTATTTAATATCCGCGTGAACTAATACCGGAGTCGGGATAAGGACTAATTTCAAGCTTTCTACGGCATTTATGGCATCGTCGCTCAACGCAAATTGACACGTTCTTTCCTTTAGGACATCAGTCAACAGTACTGGAATGTCATTGAAGTTCTTTATGAATAGACGATACCCCGCCGTACCTAGGGAGCTTCGTAGTTCCTTGGGTTCGGGATTTTCCGGATCGCCTTCTCTCATACCGGTTTCTTTCGGAATGGCCCGCCGCTTAAAATAAAACACTATTAGTTAAGGTGGCGGAAAGAGAATTTTGACTTCGCCGTGCCTATCGTGAGGTTTACGTTCTTCAGATACTCGGCCACCAACTAGAGGTATTTTAGATGCGTCGGAAAATCTGCCGATTATATTTCTACATCGTCCAGGTAAACAAACGCGTTTGACTGCAGACTAACCCGCGATTACCACATTTTCGGATCTGTTACACGGTCGTTGTCGCGTGGCCACCTCTGGGTTCGTTACCAATTTCTCCAATGCCGCTGGAGGTGCTTCGAACTTTTCGGCTGAGCTTAGTAGCTCTGGGGCTATCGAAGGCCTGCCTAAAGTCGATTCCCAGGTATACTTCCTCTCGCAGGTCCGCAAATGTAAAATACTATCACTTCTTTTTTACTACCGTATCTTACAGCCAGGACAACGCGGCATAAAATTGAGCGATTGGCAACCGCCACTGTCATTACCATCGATGGGTAAAACTCAGGCTGAGTTTTCCATCCCATTTCCTCCACTAACTCCCGGCATCCTCGCCCAAGCAGACAGAGGCGCCAGTGTCTCACATACCTTTCATTTGGATCCCAGCGACCTCCAATACCCCGTATACGCGCGGGTCTAGGCTATCTTTCCGTTGCACAGTTTCAATGACCAGGCGCCGTATCCTTTCAAATGATAATTGGCATTTGTAGGTACTCCTTTCCTGCTTCTCCGCGGTGGCCGACCTTGAACACGTCTATCCCGTTACCATCACACTCTTGCTGGGGGTTCCCGAAAAATTTTCTCATTGCGAACAGAATGTGTCGGGCTTTCCACATCTGTAACAGAAATCTTTATTATTCTTTTATTTATTAATGGTCGACAAAACGAGTGTCTTCCTTATTATAACATAGATTATACATACATCTATTGTATAGATAAAGAGTGTTAAGTGGCAAAGAGAAAAGTAATGGGAAATCACCGACACGGTAGGGGAAAAATTTTTCAGCCTGTCCGGCTAGCTATAGCCCTGTTCATATCTGCGAATGGTCAGCGACTTCCCGAAGGTAGTGGTCCGATCTTAATAGGATTTTACATATATATGAGGAGTAAAGTAAAACTAATAAGTGCCGAGTTTGGACAAGATATCTTGGAAAACAAAATGTTTTTCATACAAAAACTTTCATACAAAAACTTAATTTTCTACCGATCGTTCCTATGGCAGCTAAATGATATAGTGGTCCGATCTTAATAGGATTTTGCATATATATGGAGAGTAAAGTAAAACTAATAAGTGCCGAGTTTGGTCAAGATATCTTGATAAACAAAATGTTTTTTCTTACAAAAACTTAATTTTCGACCGATCGTTCCTATGGCAGCTATATGATATAGTGGTCCGATCCAGCTTGTTTTCACATATGTGCTGCGTGCAACAGAAAGAGTTCTGCAAAGTTTCATTAAGATAGCTTTAAAACTGAGGGACTTGTTCGCACAGAAACAGACAGACGGACAGACGGACATGGCTGTATCGACTCGGCTGTTGATGCTGATTAAGAATATATATACTTTATGGGGTCGGAGATGTCTCCTTCTATGCGTTACACATTTCACGACAAAATTATAATACCCTCTGCAAGGGTATAAAGAAGATGGCAAACTTGAATATTTGCCCTTCAAGTTTACAAAATTATGAAACTGTCTCGGATTTCGGGCGAATTTCCTTTTACAACGAATTAGATAATTCTCATAGCATTTAGCCAAGTCCGTACACGAACCAGACTTTTTAAACTTTTTAAAATATTTGGATTTTACACTTTTTAGATGTGATAATCTGGGAATAAACCAGGGTGGCTTTGAAAGATTCATAAATCAAAAATACAACTGGTGACTTAAAAACTTAACACATAAAAAACGAGAAAGAAGGGCTATCTTCAGCACGCCAAAGATCTAATACCCTTGCAGACCCAACCTTTTCATAATGCTCATTGTGCTTTTCCCCTATCTAAGAAGTACCGGGAAAATAGTATATGCCAAGTTTCGTCAAGATATCTTGATAATCAAAATGCTTTTTCATACGACTTAATTTTCGACCAATCGTTCCTATGGCAGCTATATGATAGAGCGGTCCGATCTTAATAGGATTTTGCATATATATGAAGAGCATAGTAAAACTAATAAATGCCGAGTTTCGTCAAAAAATTTTAAACAACAAAATGTTTTTTTTAAACAACTTAAGATTCGACCGATGGTTCCTGTGGCAGCTATATGATATAGTGGTCCGATCTTAATAGGATTTTGCATATATATGAGGAGTATAATAATATTAATAAATGTGTAACTAATTTTCAACCGATCGGTCCTATGGCAGCTATATGATATAGTGGTTCGACCTTAATAGAATTTTGTACATATATGGACAGCCAATAGTAATCGCCCCTTCTGGCGCCGTGGAAAGAGGACGACGCTGCTGCCGTTACCTCTCGGCGATGAGGTGAGCAAAATATTCGTAGATATTCGTAGATCTTTTGCGTAAAAAACGCTAGCCAACGTCCCTGGAGTTCTAAGTCATTGGTACCTACTGCTCGATCGACGCAGCTCTTCAGGTTTTCCGGGCGAACATGGCATTGAAGGCTTGACCAAAGTTGAATCTGCGCCTCCAGACTTTCTGCCGCGGTTCCAGATGGAGTTGGCGCGAGCGTTTATCATAGTGTCGACGAATTCGCTCGTACGCGGTTTACAGGTGCTCCGCGACCTACTTTCGGCTTACAGCCTGTCTGTTCTTCGCATCCGGAACCATTCAGATACATGTACTGGCTAAACTCCGCGAAGAATTGTGTCACCCCTGTAGCGCTGTGCATTGCATTCCGTGATTCCATGTGAACCTGCCCAAGTAGGTATTTATCGCAGACAGCACATTGCGGTTCACGCGTTCGGCGGCGTTACTCTGAGGCGAGTAGCCCGGGCTACTACTGCATCGAATGATTTGGAAATAAAGTGCCGCCCATTATCGGAGTGAATCACTTGCCGCACGCCAAATTTAAAGAATACCTTGTGGACTAGGAGGTTGACAACTTTCGCCGCGGCAGCTTTATTCATGGCTTTCAGAAGGGTAAACTTTGAAATGTGGTATACAACGAGGAATATCCCCGCATATCCTCCGTATCGCATCGCATTGACCGTGGATACATTCCCAAGAGGTTGATGTATATCTTCTGTATTGGGTGGTCGGTGCGTACTTCGGCCACAATTCCGAACTGCATTCGGTAGTTCTGTGCCTTGGTCTCCTTGCAACTGATGCATTTCCGCACGTAGTCCCCTATTTGTATAGCCTTGTTTGGCCAAACCTCTTCTCGTGCACCGTCCTCTTGAACATAAGTCTTTGCGCAATTTCAAATCCGGAGAATTCTGTTGTCCCCCTTAAGATTCTTTCTCGGTGACCGAATAGTTAATCTGCTGCTTGGCCGATTTTTCCTGTTTCTGTCGTCCATCTGTAGCAGCACGGCTCCTACTCTGTAGTGAGATCTGTCGCATTGGATAAAAAAAGGTTATTTAATATCCGCGTGAACTAATACCGGAGTCGGGATAAGGACTAATTTCAAGCTTTCTACGGCATTTATGGCATCGTCGCTCAACGCAAATTGACACGTTCTTTCCTTTAGGACATCAGTCAACAGTACTGGAATGTCATTGAAGTTCTTTATGAATAGACGATACCCCGCCGTACCTAGGGAGCTTCGTAGTTCCTTGGGTTCGGGATTTTCCGGATCGCCTTCTCTCATACCGGTTTCTTTCGGAATGGCCCGCCGCTTAAAATAAAACACTATTAGTTAAGGTGGCGGAAAGAGAATTTTGACTTCGCCGTGCCTATCGTGAGGTTTACGTTCTTCAGATACTCGGCCACCAACTAGAGGTATTTCAGATGCGTCGGAAAATCTGCCGATTATATTTCTACATCGTCCAGGTAAACAAACGCTTTTGACTGCAGACTAACCCGCGATTACCACATTTTCGGATCTGTTACGAGGTCGTTGTCGCGTGGCCACCTCTGGGTTCGTTACCGATATCTCCAATGCCGCTGGAGGTGCTTCGAACTTTTGGGCTGAGCTTAGTAGCTCTGGGGCTATCGAAGGCCTGCCTAAAGTCGATTCCCAGGTATAGTTCCTCTCGCAGGTCCGCAAATGTAAAATACTATCACTTCTTTTTTACTACCGTATCTTACAGCCAGGACAACGCGGCATAAAATTGGGCGATTGGCAACCGCCACTGTCATTACCATCGATGGGTAAAACTCAGGCTGAGTTTTCCATCCCAGTTCCTCCACTAACTCCCGGCATCCTCGCCCAAGCAGACAGAGGCGCCAGTGTCTCACATACCTTTCATTTGGATCCCAGCGACCTCCAATACCCCGTATACGCGCGGGTCTAGGCTATCTTTCCGTTGCACAGTTTCAATGACCAGGCGCCGTATCCTTTCAAATGATAATTGGCATTTGTAGGTACTCCTTTCCTGCTTCTCCGCGGTGGCCGACCTTGAACACGTCTATCCCGTTACCATCGCACTCTTGCTGGGGATTCCCGGAAAATTTTCTCATTGCGAACAGAATGTGTCCGGCTTTCCACATCTGTAACAGAAATCTTTATTATTCTTTTATTTATTAATGGTCGACAAAACGAGTGTCTTCCTTATTATAACATAGATTATACATACATCTATTGTATAGATAAAGAGTGTTAAGTGGCAAAGAGAAAAGTAATGGGAAATCACCGACACGGTAGGGGAAAAATTTTTCAGCCTGTCCGGCTAGCTATAGCCCTGCTCATATCTGGGAATGGTCAGCGACTTCCCGAAGGTAGTGGTCCGATCTTAATAGGATTTTACATATATATGAGGAGTAAAGTAAAACTAATAAGTGCCGAGTTTGGACAAGATATCTTGGAAAACAAAATGTTTTTCATACAAAAACTTAATTTTCGACCGATTGTTCCTATGGCAGCTATATGATATAGTGGTCCGATCTTAATAGAATTTTGCATATATATGAAGAGTAAAGTAAAACTAATAAATGCCGAGTTTGGTCAAGATATCTTGATAAACAAAATGTTTTTCATACAAAAACTTAATTTTCGACCGATCGTTCCTATGGCAGCTATATTTATTTATTTATTTATTTATTTATTTATTAATGGTCGACAAAACGAGTGTCTTCCTCATTATTCAAAAGATTGTACAATAGAATTATATGCTAAAAGCCTAGTTAAAGGACACAATTTTCTAAATAGCATCACCGACCGATGGAGGTGTTTTATTTGCCAGTCCGGCCAGCTGTGCCCCTTTTCACAGTTAATTTTGTCAGAGACCCTATTAGAGCCTACATCTAAGCAGAAGGTTGTAAGTAGGAAAAAAGTGATCTCAAGTGAAATTAAAAATAATCTTAGTTTGCTATATTAATAAAGAAAATACAATAAATAGGAAAAAAGAAAGTAAGAACATTGTTAATAAAGTAAAGCAATGTAAGTTAGATAAAGAGTGTTAAGTGGATAGGACAAAGAAAAAAGAAAAAATTTTTCAGCCTGTCCGGCTAGCTTTGCCCCTGCTCATAGCTGGGAATGGTCAGCGACTTCCCGAAGGTAGTGGTCCGATCTTAATAGGATTTTACATATATATGAGGAGTAAAGTAAAACTAATAAGTGCCGAGTTTGGTCAAGATATCTTGAAAAACAAAATGGCAGCTATATGATATAGTGGTCCGATCCAGGTGGTTTTCCCATATGTGCTGCGTGCAACAGAAAGAGGGAGTTCTGCAAAGTTTCATTAAGATAGCTATAAAACTGAGGGACTAGTTCGCACAGAAACAGACAGACGGACAGACGGACATGGCTGTATCGACTCGGCTGTTGATGCTGATTAAGAATATATATACTTTATGAGGTCGGTGTTGTCTCCTTCTATGCGTTACACATTTCACGACAAAATTATAATACTCTCTGCAAGGGTATAAAAAAGGGAAGAACTACACTCCTTAAGTAGACAACTAGGAATATTGTCCGGCCCAGGAGAGGAAGAAGATTTTAAAGAGTTTATAGCTAATAGGAGAGAGGAGTGTGAAATAATGGGGGGATGTATAGAACTAGCGGAAGAAATAGTATAAGGGTAAGAATTAGTTTTAGGACAGACTGAAGAGTAAGTTGATTGGAAAAAATTAGCAAATAGGTTAGCAGAATCAGTGTCATTGCTAGCTTTATCCATCCCAAGAAAAAACGAGAAAGAAGGGCTATCTTCGGCACGCCCAAGGTCTAATACCCTTGCAGACCCAACCTTTCCATAATGCTCATAGTGCTTTGCCCCTATCTAAGAAGTACCGGGAAAATGGTATATGCCGAATTTTGTCAAGATATCTTGATAATCAAAATTTTTTTTCATACGACTTAATTTTCGACCGATCGTTCCTATGGCAGCTATATGATAGAGTGGTCCGATCTTAATAGGATTTTGCATATATATGAGGAGCATAGTAAAACTAATAAATGCCGAGTGTGGTCAAGATATCTTGAAAAACAAAATGTTTTCTCATCCAAAAACTTAATTTTCGACCGATCATTCCTATGGCAGCTATATGATATAGCGGTCCGTATTAATAGGATTTTGCACATATATGAAGAGTAAAGTAAAACTAATAAATTGAGAGTTTGGTCAAGATATCTTGAAAAACAAATGTTTTTCATACAAAAACTTAATTTTCGACCTATCGTTCCTATGTCAGCTATATGATATAGTGGTCCGATCTTAATAGGATTTTGCATATATATGAGGAGTAAAGTAAAACTAATAAATGCCGAGTTTGGTTAAGATACCTTGATAAACAAAATGGTTTTCATACAAAAACTTAATTTTCGACCGATCGTTCCTATGGCAGCTATATGATATAGTGGTCCGATCTTAATAGGATTATGCATATATATGAGAAGTAAAGTAAAACTAATAAGTGCCGAGTTTGGTCAAGATATCTTGAAAAACAAAATGTTTTTCATACAAAAACTTAATTTTCGACCTATCGTTCCTATGGCAGCTATATGATATAGTGGTCCGATCCAGCTTGTTTTCAGATATGTGCTGCGTGCAACAGAAAGAGTTCTGCAAAGTTTCATTAAGATAGCTTTAAAACTGAGGGACTAGTTCGCACAGAAACAGACAGACGGACAGACGGACATGGCTGTATCGACTCGGCTGTTGATGCTGATTAAGAATATATATACTTTATGGGGTCGGAGATGTCTCCTTCTATGCGTTACACATTTCACGACAAAATTATAATACCCTCTGCAAGGGTATAAAAAAGATAGCAAACTTGAAGTTTTGCGCTTCAAGTTTACAAAATTATAAAACTGTCTCGGATTTCGGGCGAATTGCCTTTTACAACGTATTAGATCATTCTAGCATTGAGAATTAAGAAGAAATAAGTTCGACTTGGCTATGGAATGTTTAGCCAAGTCCGTACACGAACCAGACTTTTTAAACTTTTTAAAATATTTAGATTTTACATTTTTTAGATGTGATAATCTGGGAGTAAACCAGGGTGGTTTTGAAAAATTCATAAATCAAAAATACAACGGGTGACTAAAAACTTAACACATAAAAAACGAGAAAGAAGGGCTATCTTCGGCACGCCAAAGATCTAATACCCTTGCAGACCCAACCTTTTCATAATACTCATAGTGCTTTGCCCCTATCTAAGAAGTACCGGGAAAATAGTATATGCCGAGTTTTGTCAAGATATCTTGATAATCAAAATGTTTTTTCATACGACTTAATTTTCGACCGATCGTTCCTATGGCAGCTATATGATAGAGTGGTCCGATCTTAATAGGATTTTGCATATATATGAGGAGCATAGTAAAACTAATAAGTGCCGAGTTTGGCCAAGATATCTTGAAAAACAAAATGTTTTTCATACAAAAACTTAATTTTCGACCGATCGTTCCTATGGCAGCTATATGATAGAGTGGTCCGATCTTAATAGGATTTTGCATATATATGAAGAGCATAGTATAATAAATGCCGAATTTGGTCAAGATATCTTGAAAAACAAAATGTTTTCTCATCCAAAAACTTAATTTTCGACCGATCGTTCCTATGGCAGCTATATGATATAGTGGTCCGATCTTAATAGGATTTGCATATATATGAGGAGTAAAGTAAAACTAATAAATGCCGAGTTTGGTCAAGTAATCTTGATAAACAAAATGTTTTTTCTTACAAAAACTTAATTTTCGACCGATCGTTCCTATGGCAGCTATATGATATAGTGGTCCGATCTTAATAGGATTTGCATATATATGAAGAGTAAAGTAAAACTAATAGGATTTTGCATATATATGAGGAGTAAAGTAAAACTAATAAATGCCGAGTTTGGTTAAGATATCTTGATAAACAAAATGGTTTTCATACAAAAACTTAATTTTCGACCGATCGTTCCTATGGCAGCTATATGATATAGTGGTCCGATCTTAATAGGATTTTGCATATATATGAGGAGTAAAGTAAAACTAATAAGTGCCGAGTTTGGTCAAGATATCTTGATAAACAAAATGTTTTTCATACAAAAACTTAATTTTCGACCGATCGTTCCTATGGCAGCTATATGATATAGTGGTCCGATCCAGCTTGTTTTCACATATGTGCTGCGTGCAACAGAAAGAGTTCTGCAAAGTTTCATTAAGATAGCTTTAAAACTGAGGGACTAGTTCGCACAGAAACAGACAGACGGACAGACGGACATGGCTGTATCGACTCGGCTGTTGATGCTGATTAAGAATATATATACTTTATGGGGTCGGAGATGTCTCCTTCTATGCGTTACACATTTCACGAAAAAATTATAATACCCTCTGCAAGGGTATAAAGAAGATGGCAAACTTGAATATTTGCCCTTCAAGTTTACAAAATTATAAAACTGTCTCGGATTTCGGGCGAATTGCCTTTTACAATGAATTAGATAATTCTCATAGCATTGAGAATTAAGAAGAAAGAAGTTCGAATTGGCTATGGAATATATAGCCAAGTCTGTACACGAACCAGACTTTTTAAACTTTTTAAAATATTTGGATTTTACACTTTTTAGATGTGATAATCTGGGAATAAACCAGGGTGGCTTTGAAAAATTCATAAATCAAAAATACAACTGGTGACTTAAAAACTTAGCACATAAAAAACGAGAAAGAAGGGCTATCTGCAGCACGCCAAAGATCTAATACCCTTGCAGACCCAACCTTTTCATAATGCTTATTGTGCTTTTCCCCTATCTAAGAAGTACCGGGAAAATAGTATATGCCAAGTTTCGTCAAGATATCTTGATAATCAAAATTCTTTTTCATACGACTTAATTTTCGACCGATCGTTCCTATGGCAGCTATATGATAGAGCGGTCCGATCTTAATAGGATTTTGCATATATATGAAGAGCATAGTAAAACTAATAAATGCCGAGTTTGGTCAAAAAATTTTAAACAACAAAATGTTTTTTTTAAACAACTTAAGATTCGTCGATGGTTCCTGTGGCAGCTATATGATATAGTGGTCCGATCTTAATAGGATTTTGCATATATATGAGGAGTATAATAATATTAATAAATGTGTAAC
Organism: Drosophila virilis; assembly: GCF_030788295.1. Classification (NCBI taxonomy): domain Eukaryota; kingdom Metazoa; phylum Arthropoda; class Insecta; order Diptera; family Drosophilidae; genus Drosophila; species Drosophila virilis. The sequence goes on from NW_027212852.1 coordinate 307,817, forward strand.
TAATTTTCAACCGATCGGTCCTATGGCAGCTATATGATATAGTGGTTCGACCTTAATAGAATTTTGTACATATATGGGCAGCCAATAGTAATCGCCCCTTCTGGCGCCGTGGAAAGAGGAGGACGCTGCTGCCGTTACCTCTCGGCGATGAGGTGAGCAAAATATTCGTAGATATTCGTAGATCTTTTGCGTAAAAAACGCTAGCCAACGTCCCTGGAGTTCTAAGTTATTGGTACCTACTGCTCGATCGACGCAGCTCTTCAGGTTTTCCGGACGAACATGGCATTGAAGGCTTGACCAAAGTTGAAACTGCGCCTCCAGACTTTCTGCCGCGGTTCCAGATGGAGTTGGCGCGAGCGTTTATCATAGTGTCGACGAATTCGCTCCTACGCGGTTTACAGGTGCTCCGCGACCTACTTTCGGCTTACAGCCTGTCTGTTCTTCGCATCCGGAACCATTCAGATACATGTACTGGCTAAACTCCGCGAAGAATTGTGTCACCCCTGTAGCGCTGTGCATTGCATTCCGTGATTCCATGTGAACCTGCCCAAGTAGGTATTTATCGCAGACAGCACATTGCGGTTCACGCGTTCGGCGGCGTTACTCTGAGGCGAGTAGCCCGGGCTACTACTGCATCGAATGATTTGGAAATAAAGTGCCGCCCATTATCGGAGTGAATCACTTGCCGCACGCCAAATTTAAAGAATACCTTGTGGACTAGGAGGTTGACAACTTTCGCCGCGGCAGCTTTATTCATGGCTTTAAGAAGGGTAAACTTTGAAATGTCGTATACAACGAGGAATATCCCCGCATATCCTCCGTATCACATCGCATTGACCGTGGATACATTCCCAAGAGGTTGATGTATATCTTCTGTATTGGGTGGTCGGTGCGTACTTCGGCCACTATTCCGAACTGCATTCGGTAGTTCTGTGCCTTGGTCTCCTTGCAACTGATGCATTTCCGCACGTAGTCCCCTATTTGTATAGCCTTGTTTGGCCAAACGTCTTCTCGTGCACCGTCCTCTTGAACATAAGTCTTTGCGCAATTTCAAATCCGGAGAATTCTGTTGTCCCGCTTAAGATTCTTTCTCGGTGACCGAATAGTTAATCTGCTGCTTGGAAGATTTTTCCTGTTTCTGTCGTCCATCTGTAGCAGCACGGCTCCTACTCTGTAGTGAGATCTGTCGCATTGGATAAAAAAAGGTTATTTAATATCCGCGTGAACTAATACCGGAGTCGGGATAAGGACTAATTTCAAGCTTTCTACGGCATTTATGGCATCGTCGCTCAACGCAAATTGACACGTTCTTTCCTTTAGGACATCAGTCAACAGTACTGGAATGTCATTGAAGTTCTTTATGAATAGACGATACCCCGCCGTACCTAGGGAGCTTCGTAGTTCCTTGGGTTCGGGATTTTCCGGATCGCCTTCTCTCATACCGGTTTCTTTCGGAATGGCCCGCCGCTTAAAATAAAACACTATAAGTTAAGGTGGCGGAAAGAGAATTTTGACTTCGCCGTGCCTATCGTGAGGTTTACGTTCTTCAGATACTCGGCCACCAACTAGAGGTATTTTAGATGCGTCGGAAAATCTGCCGATTATATTTCTACATCGTCAAGGTAAACAAACGCGTTTGACTGCAGACTAACCCGCGATTACCACATTTTCGGATCTGTTACACGGTCGTTGTCGCGTGGCCACCTCTGGGTTCGTTACCAATTTCTCCAATGCCGCTGGAGGTGCTTCGAACTTTTGGGCTGAGCTTAGTAGCTCTGGGGCTATCGAAGGCCTGCCTAAAGTCGATTCCCAGGTATAGTTCCTCTCGCAGGTCCGCAAATGTAAAATACTATCACTTCTTTTTTACTACCGTATCTTACAGCCAGGACAACGCGGCATAAAATTGGGCGATTGGCAACCGCCACTGTCATTACCATCGATGGGTAAAACTCAGGCTGAGTTTTCCATCCCATTTCCTCCACTAACTCCCGGCATCCTCGCCCAAGCAGACAGAGGCGCCAGTGTCTCACATACCTTTCATTTGGATCCCAGCGACCTCCAATACCCCGTATACGCGCGGGTCTAGGCTATCTTTCCGTTGCACAGTTTCAATGACCATTCGCCGTATCCTTTCAAATGATAATTGGCATTTGTAGGTACTCCTTTCCTGCTTCTCCGCAGTGGCCGACCTTGAACACGTCTATCCCGTTACCATCGCACTCTTGCTGGGGATTCCCGGAAAATTTTCTCATTGCGAACAGAATGTGTCCGGCTTTCCACATCTGTAACAGAAATCTTTATTATTCTTTTATTTATTAATGGTCGACAAAACGAGTGTCTTCCTTATTATAACATAGATTATACATACATCTATTGTATAGATAAAGAGTGTTAAGTGGCAAAGAGAAAAGTAATGGGAAATCACCGACACGGTAGGGGAAAAATTTTTCAGCCTGTCCGGCTAGCTATAGCCCTGCTCATATCTGGGAATGGTCAGCGACTTCCCGAAGGTAGTGGTCCGATCTTAATAGGATTTTACACATATATGAGGAGTAAAGTAAAACTAATAAGTGCCGAGTTTGGTCAAGATATCTTGAAAAACAAAATGTTTTTCATACAAAAACTTAATTTTCGACCGATCGTTCCTATGGCAGCTATATTTATTTATTTATTTATTTATTTATTTATTTATTAATGGTCGACAAAACGAGTGTCTTCCTCATTATTCAAAAGATTGTACAATAGAATTATATGCTAAAAGCCTAGTTAAAGGACACAATTTTCTAAATAGCATCACCGACCGATGGAGGTGTTTTATTTGCCAGTCCGGCCAGCTGTGCCCCTTTTCACAGTTAATTTTGTCAGAGACGCTATTAAAGCCTACATCTAAGCAGAAGGTTGTAAGTAGGAAAAAAGTGATCTCAAGTGAAATTAAAAATAATCTTAATTTGCTATATTAATAAAGAAAATACAATAAATAGGAAAAAAGAAAGTAAGAAAATTGTTAATAAAGTAAAGCAATGTAAGTTAGATAAAGAGTGTTAAGTGGATAGGACAAAGAAAAAAGTAATGGGAAATCACCACGGTGGGGGAAAATTTTTCAGCCTGTCCGGCTAGCTTTGCCCCTGCTCATAGCTGGGAATGGTCAGCGACTTCCCGAAGGTAGTGGTCCGATCTTAATAGGATTTTACATATATATGAGGAGTAAAGTAAAACTAATAAGTGCCGAGTTTGGTCAAGATATCTTGAAAAACAAAATGGCAGCTATATGATATAGTGGTCCGATCCAGCTGGTTTTCCCATATGTGCTGCGTGCAACAGAAAGAGGGAGTTCTGCAAAGTTTCATTAAGATAGCTATAAAACTGAGGGACTAGTTCGCACAGAAACAGACAGACGGACAGACGGACATGGCTGTATCGACTCGGCTGTTGATGCTGATTAAGAATATATATACTTTATGAGGTCAGTGTTGTCTCTTTCTATGCGTTACACATTTCACGACAAAATTATAATACTCTCTGCAAGGGTATAAAAAAGGGAAGAACTACACTCCTTAAGTAGACAACTAGGAATATTGTCCGGCCCAGGAGAGGAAGAAGATTTTAAAGAGTTTATAGCTAATAGGAGAGAGGAGTGTGAAATAATGGGGGGATGTATAGAACTAGCGGAAGAAATACTATAAGGGTAAGAATTAGTTTTAGGACAGACTGAAGAGTAAGTTGATTGGAAAAAATTAGCAAAGAGGTTAGCAGAATCAGTGTCATTGCTAGCTTTATCCATCCCAAGAAAAAACGAGAAAGAAGGGCTATCTTCGGCACGCCCAAGGTCTAATACCCTTGCAGACCCAACCTTTCCATAATGCTCATAGTGCTTTGCCCCTATCTAAGAAGCACCGGGAAAATAGTATATGCCGAGTTTGGTGAAGATATCTTGATAATCAAAATGTTTTTTCATACGACTTAATTTTCGACCGATCGTTCCTATGGCAGCTATATGATAGAGTGGTCCGATCTTAATAGGAATTTGCATATATATGAGGAGCATAGTAAACCTAGTAAATGCCGAGTTTGGTCAAGATATCTTGAAAAACAAAATGTTTTTTCATCCAAAAACTTAATTTTTGACCGATCATTCCTATGGCAGCTATATGATATAGTGGTCCGATCTTAATAGGATTTTCCACATATATGAAGAGTAAAGTAAAACTAATAAATGCCGAGTTTGGTCAAGATATCTTGAAAAACAAAATGTTTTTCATACAAAAACTTAATTTTCGACCGATCGTTCCTATGGCAGCTATATGATATAGCGGTCCGATATTAAAAGGATTTTGCACATATATGAAGAGTAAAGTAAACCTAATAAATGCCGAGTTTGGTTAAAATATCTTGAAAAACAAAATGTTTTTCATACAAAAACTTAATTTTTGACCGATCGTTCCTATAGCAGCTATATGATATAGTGGTCCGAAAACTAATAAGTGCCGAGTTTGGTCAAGATATCTTGATAAACAAAATGTTTTTCATACAATACCTTAATTGTTGACCGATCGTTCCTATGTCAGCTATATGATATAGTGGTTCGATCTTAATAGGATTTTGCATATATATGAAGAGTAAAGTAAAACTAATAAATGCCGAGTTTGGTCAAGATATTTTGAAAAACAAAATGTTTTCTCATCTAAAAACTTAATTTTCGACCGATCGTTCCTATGGCAGCTATATGATATAGCGGTCCGATCTTAATTGGATTTTGCATATATATGAGGAGTACAGTGAAACTAATAAATGCCGAGTTTGGTCAAGATATCTTGATAAACAAAATGTTTTTTCATACATAAACTTAATTTTCGACCGATCGTTCCTATGGCAGCTATATGATATAGTGGTCCGATCCAGCTGGTTTTCACATATGTGCTGCGTGCAACAGAAAGAGGGAGTTCTGCAAAGTTTCATTAAGATAGCTTTAAAACTGAGGGACTAGTTCGCATAAAAACAGACAGACGGACATGGCTATATCGACTCGGCTGTTGATGCTGACTAAGAATATATATACTTTAATGTGTCGGAGATGTCTCCTTCTATGCGTTACACATTTCACGACAAAATTATAATACCCTCTGCAAGGGTATAAAAATAATCTTAATTTTCAAAAATTGTTAAGAAATACAAAAAGGAGAAAAAAGAATGTAAGAAGATTGTTGGTAAAGTAATAAAATTTAAACTAGATATAAAAAATGTTAAGTAGATCGGACAAGGAGAAAAGTAATGGGAAATCACCGATCCGGATGAGGAAAATGTACAGCCCATCCGGCAGGCTAAGCCCCTGCACATAGCTGGGAATGTTCAGTGACTTCCCGAAGGTATCCTAAAAGCAACGATTTTATTATGGGTTGATTATTGGCGATATAGATTCTCCTTTTCTTCTCGGGCGTCTTCATATCTCTGTTCCGGAGACACCAACTTGAAATTATCGCCCCTAATTCATATCTTCATGCACAACAGACTACGCTATGCACAATCCTCTTCTGGTTGGTCTATCCGGAACAGAGATATGAAGACGCCCGAGAAGAAAAGGATAATCTATATCGCCAATAATCAACTTATGTAGAAGGACAACGACGAGTATTGTCCTACGGTTGGTTAACGACGGGATGTCAAGAAGAAGAAGCCTGCTGGAGTAGGGTGGCAACCGAAGATTAGGGTCCCAATTTAAACCTCGTATGGCAAAAAGCAGAAATGGCTTCAGAACAGATTCAATACGATCGTGGCTATTGCTATACTGTGGAGAGCAGATGCAAAAGCAGCATCCCGAAGGTATCCTGAAAGCAACGATTTTATTAGGGGTAGAGACAGTTCGGTAGAGAAAACGTGACGCAAACTATTATAATTTTTACATAGCACGCGAAAAGGATTGTGCATAGCGTAGTCTGTTGTGCACGTAGATAGTAATAAGGGGCGATCATTTCTGGTTGGTCTAGCCGGCACAGAGAATTGAAGACGCCCTAGCAAAAAAGGAGAATCTATGTCGCCAATCATCAACTTATGTAGAAGGACAACACCGAGAATTGTCCTACGGTTGGTTAACGACGGAAGGTTGAAAAGAAGCTTTCTGCTAGAGTAGGATGGCAACCGAAGATTAGGGTCCCAATTTAAACCTCGTAAGGCAAAAAGCAGAAATTGCTTCTGAAAAAATTCAATACGATCCTGGCTGTTGATATACTGTGGAGACCAGATGCAAGAGCAGTATTCAAGGATAGGGCGAACAAGAGATATGTACAGAAAATTCGTTATAAAAGTGTCGTGAAACTCTATAGACCATCGTTTAATGAATCAGAGTACACCTTTTGCCTCATTATGTATGTGAAGATTGAAGAGTGTAGAATCAAAAAGAACGCCTAGATCCTTAGCTGTAAGTATACGTTGCGAAGGGATATTGTCGATTGTATAACTGATAAGATAAGGGGTAGTACGATTAAATATCATTAACAAACACCAAAGTTGCATAGCGTTTAAATGGTCTTGTAGACGAGAATGATGTAAGGGATGAGTGTATGATGGAATAAGCTTCATATCGTCCGCATACATGAGTACACAGGCATATGTTATAATAGAGGGGAGATCATTTATAAAAAGAGGAAAGAGTGAGTACAAGATGACTACCTTGAGGAACACCAGAAGTAAAGTAAACCTCTTTAGAGGTAACCAGCCTCGTTATTACATTTTGGGACCTACATTTAAATAAGAATTTACCCAAAGCAAAAGAGTAGGATGGAAACCTATTCGGTCAAGTTTAAAAAGTAAAAAGACATGGTGCACAGAGTCAAACACCTTACTGAAGTCAGTGTAAATGACATCAGTTTGCATTTTCGAAAGGAAAGCATCATTTACCAAGGAAGTAAACTGAAGCAGATTGGTCGTGATTGACCGATTCCATTGCAGAAATGCTGCAAATTGAAAGCTTTGCAATGCCCCTGTAATTTTGTGTATCAGACTCTCCACCTTACTTGTGGCAAGGAGTGATATAGGATTCTTTTCAAAGAGATGGAAAGAGAGAAGATTCAAGGGATAGATTAAAAAGCTTTAGCAATGGGTTAATAAGGGAAGAACTACACTCCTTGAGTAGGCAACTTGGAATACTGTCAGGCCGAGGAGAATAACAAGATTTTAAAGAATTTATAGCTAAAAGGAGAGAAGAGTATGAAATATTGAGAGGCGGTTTAGAACTAGCGGAAGAAATAGTATAAGGGTAAAAATTAGTATTAGGACAGACTGAAGAGTAAGATGATTGGAAAAAATTAGCAAAGTGGTTAGCAGAATCAAAGTCATTGCTAGCTTTATCCAAACTTGAAGATTTACGCTTCAAGTTTACAAAGTTAAAAAACTGTCTCGGATTTTGGCAACTTGCCATTTACAACGAGTTAGATAATTCTTATAGCAATGAGAATTAAGAATAAAGAAGTTCGACTTGGCTATGGAATATTTAGTAGAGTCTATACACGATCCATTCAATTGTGAAAGCAACAGCGGGGTTTATTGGCTGATGAGCACGAAATGAGAGGATTACAATTGATCATTGCAATCTCTATACGAGGATGATATACATCCTCAGGAAGTGATTAAGGAGGGACCTAGATACATTAGAAATAAGGTAGTTTTTAACAAATACAAGGACAAGTGTTCTGTTCAAATAATAAGAAAGCATGCAGCTTATAAAATCATTCTGTGCTGAGGGCACTAGTGGCAGTGAATAATGACCAAAACATGTTCGCCAAATTAAAACCACCCAACACCATAAATAGGTAACTATCGCGCACGTGTGAAAAAACTTCTTAAATACAGGTAACATGTTTCATATAAATTTGAAAATCAGAAGGAGGAACATAAGAGCATGTAATATAGATATTCTATGTAGGAAAAGGGACTAGTTCGAATAGAAACAGACGGACGGACATGGCTATATCGACTCGGCTGTTCATGCTAATCAAGAATATATATACTTTATGGGGTCGGAGATGTCTCCTTCTATGCGTCACACATCCCACGACAAAATTATAATATCCTCTGCAAGGGTATAAAAAGACGAATTCATATTTCGGAATGAGAAAAGACGAAACAAACTAACACTCCGATTCTCAATCTTGAAAGGCAACGGCCCAACGTTTATATCAACTTCGGCACGCCGAGAATCTAATACCCCTGCGGACCCAACCTTTTCATAATGTTTATAGTGCTTTGCCCGTATCTAAGAAGCACATGGAAAATAGTTAATACAGAGTTTGGTTAAAATATCTTGATAAACAGAAAATGCTTTCTAATCAAAAACCTAGTTTTCGACTGATCGTTCATATGGCTGATAAATGATATAGTTGTCCCACGTAAAGACGACCTTGCAAAAATAAAGGGAGCATAGTGAAATCTTGAAATGCCGTGTTCAATCAAAATATCTTGAATGACAAAAAAGTTTTCCATACAACAACTTAATTTTTGACCGATCGTTCCTATGGCAGTTATATGATAGTGTACCGATCTTAATAGGATTTTGCGTTCATATGAAGAGCATTGTAAAACTAATAATGCCGAGTTTGGTCAAGATATCTTGAACAATAAAATGATGTTTTATATTATATGATAAAGTGCTCAGATCTTAATATGATTTTGCCTATATATGAGGAGTATAGTAAAACTAATAAATGCCGAGCTCTGTCAAAACATCTTTTAAATAAAATGTTTTTTTCATACAGGAACTTAATTTTAGACCTATCGTTGCTATGGCAGACAAATGATATAGTGGTCTGATAAAGCCTTCTTATAATGCTTATAGTGCTTTGCCCATATCTAAAAGCACAGGGAAAATAGTAAATGCCGAGTTTGATCAAGATATCATCTTGATAAACAAAAGAGGTTTTTAATCAAAAACCTAGTTTTTGACCGATCGTTCATATAGCAGACATATGATATACTATTCCGATGTAAATAAGATTTTGCAAAAATGAAGGGAGCATAGTGATATCCCCATGTGCCGTGTTTTCCATACAACTTAATTTTCGAGCGATCGTTTCTATGTCAGCTATATAATATAGTGGTCGATCTTAAAAAAATTATGCATATATTTGGGAGTAAATTAAAACTAATAAATGGCGAGTTTGGTCAAGATATCTTGAAAAACAAATCGTTCCTATGGCAACTATATGATAAAGTGGTCCGATCTAGCTGGTTTTGACATATGTGCTGCGTGCAACAGAAAGAGGGACTTTTGCAAAGTTTTATAAACATAGCTTCAAAACTTAGGGACTAGTTCGAATTGAAATAGACGGATGGACAGGCGGACAGACGGACATGGCTATATCGACTCGGCCGTCGATGCTGATCCACAATATATATACTTTACGGGGTCTGAGAAATCTCCTTCCATGCGTTACACATATCATGACAAAAATATAATACCGTCTGGGGTACGGGTATAATAAATGCCGAGTTTGGTCAAGTTATCTTGAGAAACAAAATGTTTTCTTCATACAACAACTTAATTTTTGACCGATCGTGCCTATATCAGCTATATGACATATTGAACCGATCTTCATAGGATTTTGCCTATATATGAGGAGTATGGTAAAACAAATAAATGCCGAGTTTGGTCAAGATATCTTAAAAAACAAAATGTTTTTTCATAAAACAACTTATTTTTCGATGGATCGATATATGATATAGTGGTCCGATCCTCAGTAGATTTTGCCTATATATGAGAAGTATAATAAAACTAGTAAATGCCGAGTTTGGTCAAGATATCTTAAAAAACAAAATGTTTTTTTATACAACTAAATTTTCGACCGTTCATTCCTATGGCTGCTATTTGATATAGTGGTCCGATTTGAATATGATTTTGCCGCTATATGAGAACTATAGTTAAACTAATAAATGCCTAGTTTGACCAAGATATCTTGAAAAACAAAATGTCATACAACATCTTAATTTTCGATCGATCGTTCCTATGGCAGGTAATTGATATAGTCGTCCGATCTTAATAGGATTTTGCATATATATGTGGGTGTGTATTACTCGAGGCAAGCCATTGCCCACATTCGAAGTACTCATAACAACAACGAGATCCCTAGACAACAACCATTCAACACACAACGAAGGTGATTTCGCCAGTCGAATCCGCTAAAGCAGAAGACGAAAACTTGCACGATGCAGAGAGTAGCGAGCCAAAAACGACAAAGACGGGGAGTTGCTGTTCGGCCTTAGATGAGAGAGCCTGTGAGAGCTGTTTTCCGAAACGAGGAATAGCGGCGAATCGCTAATCAAATAAGTTAATGCAACTATTTGTATAACCTTATCCAAAATATAAACCCCACATATTTGGGAGCTCACCCAGGAGAAAAGAAGTAAAATGGTTAATTGCTTCAGAGGTGTAAAAAAGGAAAGACTGAAGTGTTAAAATCGTGTGCAAAATAAAAGATAGTACTATTTTCTTTCTTAAAATCTCATTTGTAAAATGGCAAATTTAAACGAGTTAATTCAAAGAAGTCTGAGCAACGTCAAAGGCAAATATTTGTGCATTCACAAATTTGTTTTTGAAGCCGAAGGTGACAGGAATGACAGACGTCGTCTGCGTGAATTTAGTGGTCTAAAATATAATGAAAGCGACGAAACATTTTTGGTGAAAATCGTATACATATAAGAAAAATTGTCTGAGAATGACCTTGTATCGATTTGCACAGTGTTGGGAATAAGCCACAGCGTTGAAAACATTCCGTTAAGAAGTAGCAGCAGAAGCGAATCGACGGTTGCCGACAACGTGTTAATGAATTGCAAACACAACTCCTTATAGAAGTATGGGTGGTAGAATTCGAAAAACAAGCTTTGTTTTTGTATTGGAGAGATTTGTAAACGCTCAATTTTGCAAAGAAATCATTGCAAGGCATTGCGAAATTATTTGTGTTTCGAGGAGATGCTGCTTTGCATCCCACTTCGGCATTTTATCTATTTAATATTAATTCTAAGTAGATAAGATCCGAGTCTTTGTTCAGTGCGTGTATTTAGCTGAAGTGGAAGTGACAATGTGAGTGCAGTGTAGCATGATATTATGTTTAATACTAAATCAATTGACGTGCTGCTGCGAACATGCTTCCCCCGTTGGAGGTCGAAGGCTTCCAACCAAAGTTGTCTCGATAGGCAGAACGGCGATCCTTGTGATAACTTTCTTGACAAGTCCGCTTGCAGTTTGAATGATGGCCACCCGCACGACACCGTCATCTCCATTTATTGTTATGTCGACTCGGCCGAGAGGCCATCTAAGAGGGGGAATGTTGTCCTTCTTGAGCATCACGATGTCGCCAAGCTGAAGATTTCTCTTAGGAGAGCGCCACTTTCCACGCTCCTGCAGCAGTGAGAGCAGTAAGCAGTGCTCCACTTCTTCCAAAAGGTCTGCTGCATGTAGGAAACACGTTGCCATCGGCTTAAACGATCGATGTTCAGATGGGACAAGTCAGGCTCGTCAATAGAAGCCTTGGACTTGCCGCAGAGAAAGTGGCCAAGCGTAAGTACCTCCAAGTCGCTTGAATTTTCTGTAATGGGACAGAGCGGTCTTGAATTTAACAAGGCAGATATTTGGCAAATAAGGGTTCGAATTTCATGAAACGAGAGAACAGCATTTCCAACGACGCGGTGAAAATGATGATTGGCTGACTTCACTGCGGCTTCCCATAGGCCACCAAAATGTGGCGATTGTGGCGGAATAAAGTGCCAAGTGATTCCCAGCGCCAAGCATTCGTTCACGATCAGGCTGCGCTCTTTCAATTCATTTCGTGCGCCGACGAATTTGGTCGCGTTGTCAGACTAAATGGAATTCGGCTTGCCTCTTAGACTGACGAATCGTCTCAACGTAGCCATCAAAGGCGGAGTCGATAGATCTTCTACTAGCTCTAAGTGCGTTGCATTTGTAGAGAAGCAGACAAAAATGGAGATATAGCATTTTGTTGGCGGCCGATTTCTGACCTCTGATTTTCAGTTACGTGGAACGTAGGACTGGGCTTCTGCTGGTAGTGGAGCCATGAATCGTTCCAAAATTTTAGGTCGCATGCGATAGCAACGAACACATTTGTTCACGACTCTAGAAACAACCTTAAGTCCTGCAATGGGCCAGTAACATTGTCGCAAGGTCGCAAGCAGAAACTGCAGGCCAGCATGAAATTATGTGTTATGGTAATGCATGATTACTGAATAGGTTACTAGATGCTGTTTGGGTAAGAGTATAGGGTGCTTGGCTTTGTATTCAAAGTTGGAATTCTGAAGCCGATTACCAACGCGCATAAGTCCTTTGGGATCTAATATGCGATACAGAGATCGGAGTTCGCTTTTAAGTGGCAGCGGCTTGTTGGAGCGGAGCGCCTTGTAATCCTCAATGAAATGTATAGTCTGAATACTTTTGATGAGTAGGTGTGTTCCTTGTGTAATAGATTTAGAAAGTTCACTACACGTCACGTCTGTACCTTTTGACTTTTGTTTACAGAATATTTTTTCAATATATTCTTATGATTAAGACCGCATAGCTGCGCTGCCATATTTTGTCTTATCAGCATAATCCGGAGATAGAGAGTTATGTACATTTATATATACATATACATAGTCGCACCCACCCCTTAACATAACTTAGCACATAAGCGACCGCAACAGTTAGAGAAATTTGGTCATATTCGGGAAGCAAATCTGAATGTGCTCTACAAAAGTAGCCGTTAGTTAGTTTTCAATATAAATGGGTTCATCGTCTCTAAGTCATAATGTTTGTTTATTAAAATTATTTGTCACTATTGGATCGGTTTCCAGTCCGAACACATCACTATACTTGGTGCATAATTCTGTTAGTTGACTCTTGAATTGTTCTGGAAAGTGTTTTAATTTTGACAGTAATTATTGTTTTTTTTTTTTTTTTTGGTTTAGTGTTATGAATGTCAATATCTGTTAAATTTTTCTATTGGATTATGTTTACTTTGGCCAATTGGTCGAAATTAGTTGTGTTTAGGAGGCGAATGTATATATGCTTGGATGCTGCTATTGTATTTGGCACATAAATTCCATTATGTATTTCTTGATAACGAACAAATATATAATCATTTACTGTATTAATGTCTATTTTTCGAATTATTTGGTGATTGGTGATGATTGCAGCAATTGTCTGCTCATTACTTTGTGGCAGTCTCATCGCCAAAGTAAAATATCCATATTCGATAAATGATAGTTAAGTCGCACATTGGTGACCCAGACGTTTGAATAAACGCAAAAGTTGCAGTAAAACATTCAGTCTACTACTTAGCAATTACCAAAATTGATGGACCCAATCGTCCACGTTTACCCACAAAACACCTCTCATCAAAGAATAAAGTGATTCCGATGAACGAAAATTGAACATGCTTATATACGAAGTGCGATTGGGCGATCTCAAGCCGTCACAGTTGTTGAACCGCATGAACCGACGAGGCCATAAAAGCACTTTGGTTGGAACGTCTTCCAGACAATGTTCGCGCCATCGTATCTATCGTTGACGGCGACTCGGCTCTCTAGCCGAGCTCTAGCCGAGTCTCCCTGCAAGCAGACAAAATATTGGAAGCCCAGCGCCACTCATCAGTATGCGCACTGCAGAAAGACACCAACAACGGCAAACTTCAAGCGGAAATCGACGAGTTGCGCAAGGAGATGCGAAAACTGCGAAAACCACAGTCAACTTCGGTCTACGCAGAAAAATAAACTGGCAATTTGTCATCGCTGACGTCACCAAACCAATGATTGGAGCTGATTTCCTACACGAATACGGGCTACGGCGACGTACGCAGAAAACTCCTTACGGACAGCTCTAAAAAGCTTTACATAAGGGCACAACGTCACTGTGTCTCCAGTGACCAACGACCGTTTCGAAGTACTGCTACGCAAATACAGCGACTTGTCCATGCCCTGCAAGTACGCAGCACACGATGTAATGACGACAGTACAGCATCACATCTTCACAAAGGACCAGACCGTATTATCAAAAGCGCGTCGGCTGAACCCTGAAAAATTAGCTATAGCTAAACGGGAATTTGACTACATGCTGAAGCAGGGCTTTTGCAGTTCAAGCAGCAGCCAATGGGCAAGCCCACTACACATGGCAGCCAAGAAGAACAAAAACATTGCAACGATTCATGGCTCAAAGTCATTGTTTACATTGATGTCATCTGCATCGCAAAATGAAGAGGACCATTATCAGCACGTCAAGGATGTGTTTGGCAGACTACGGCAGCATGGACTGCGCATAAACGCCTCAAAATGCATCTTTGGGCAACCACAAGTGGATTTCCTGAGCTATCATGTCACAAAGACCGGCATAGCTCCGACCAAGGATCGGATACAGGCAATCATAGGTTTCAAAAGACCCACACTGGCGCACGAGCTCAAAAGTTTTTTAGCGATGCTTAACGTGTACAGACGATGCTTACCTAATGAAGCTTTTAAGCAAGGACAACTGCAAAAGCTAACCAAAAGTAACAAAAAGTTGGACAAGACGCCAATAGTATGGAACGCCGAAGCAGACCAGATGTTCGAGCAGTGCAAGACCGATTTGGCACGCGTGTCAACATTATCGCATCCGTCCGCAAATGCTAAACTGGTACTGCATGTTGACGCGAGTAACTTCTGCGTGGACGCAGCCTTGAGTGAGTCCCGAAGCGGATCCCTCAAGCCGCTCGGTTTTTTCTCTAAACGGATATTGGAATCGCAGAAACAGCAAAGCACTTATGACCGTGAGTTGCTGGCGATTTTTCTGTCCGTCAAATACCTTTCACATATGATCGAAGGGCATCTGCACAGTACTGACCATAAGCCGCTTACTATTGTTTTTCTTCAGAATCCAGACAAAACGAAACCTAAGCAAACTCGACAGCTCAGCTTTATCAGCGAATATACAACGGTTATCCAGCACTTCGCGGGCAAACAGAACGTCGTCGCAGATACGGTGTCTAGAGTTGAAGCGATCTTTAACGACGATCAAATATACTTTATGGAGCTAGCCTTAAGTCAACAAGCAGACGCGGAATCGCAACAAATCCAACTTTACGACTCAACGACATTGTTATACTGTGAAATTTTGTCAAAACGAATCCGTGCGTATATCACACACAGCTACCGCAAGCATGTCTTCAATTCCATTCCACTGAGAACAATCATTTTTTCCTTTACGTATATGAAATATAAAGTAAGGTTATATCATTTGCAGCTGTGTATATAGATACCCATCGCCGAAAAATCGAAAATATTAGTTGTTATAGAATGTGGTTGGCTTACATTTCGGTTTACAATTCATCTTTGTTTTTTATTTTAAAAACATTCACAATTATGCAGCCCGTTTGCGTTGTTTCGCACCAACGCGAAACTGCTCATCTAAGTGTTGAGGACGTTCTGTGTAGCGTTGTCAACTTCCAGTCCAACGTTGCTCATTTACTTCTCGGTATCTGCTGCTGTCGTCCGAGGCCTATGGACTCAGGCGGTGCCGGTGCTGGTCATCGCACAGGCTGTCTTTGGTTTACTCGTTCGTGTCATCTGTAAAGTTGCTTCTGTTGTTGTTGGTTAATTGTTGTTGATTCAGATACATATACTGTTGCAATTTTTGTTTATATTATTAATCAATCGTTGTTTTTGACGCACTCTCATTATGCACTATTAATAATTAATTTTTTTTTATTTGCCGCACAATAATTTAGACATTTTAATTCTTATTTATTATTATTTTTTTTAAACACAAATGGTAAACCACTTTCACGCTCGCCATGTAATAGATTCAAGTAGTTAAATACACGGGCACTTCAGTGCGGTTTGACTTTAATTTTCAGAATGTTTTATTCAATGTATTCTTATGGCTAAGACCGCATAGCTGATCTGCCAGTTACGCCAGCAGCGGAGCGGTTTAATACATATTTTGTCTTTCAGCATAATCGGGAGAGAGAGAGTCTTATGTACAGTTATGTATATATTTATATATAGTGACATATACATAGTCGCACCCATCCTTTGACATAACTTAGCACATAAGCATAAGCACAAGTATAAACATCTCTAATATTGTAAACAAAGAGCCTGGTGATAACATCGACATTGGTCAAGATCAAACTGTCCCCCTTTGGTAGACATAAACAATTCACTTCATCAGAGCAATATCCCACGCATAATTGCTGACGCAACTCAAACTTCACTCAATTTCGACTCAAACTCTCTCAAAGCGAAGTTTGCTAAGCGACCGCAACAGTTAGATAAATTAGTTCATATTCGGAGTCTTAATGTACTCAAGTAGTCGTTAGTGAAAGTAATAAATTGAAATATTTTTTTAGTAACTGAACGTGTAAAACTTAATTGGCGCAGTCGGTAGGATACGTCGGGAAAAAGTAAAGTCGCTAAAGGACAATTCGCAGATCTAACGCACAATCGCGACCGTAATTGTTGTCGGTGTGTGGTAAACGTTTTCTCGAATACGTATCCGCACAAGAACCTTCGGATCACTAGTAGCCGAATAACATTGATCCTTTGGGCAATAAAGCTACTACAGCTAATAACGACTGACTTTCCATATCTTTTGATCCCTGCAATTCGTTATTACTGGGTCTTTTTAAGACACACACACACACAAAAAAAAAAAAAACATTAAAACAACAATCCATCACAAACTTAAACACCTCAACCAGGCCCTTTCACAACTGACAGGTGCCAAGCTTTGACGGATCAACGGAAAATCTCAACGCTTTCATTAAAAGGATCGGTTACATCCTACACCTGTATCCAACCCGTGATGTTAGACAACACAACATCTTATACGGAGCCATCGAATTGCAAGTCACAGGAGATGCTCAGAGAATTTCACAAAGGACAGCAGCCAACACCTGGCAGGAGCTGAGAAATGCATTGATTGAAGAATACAAAGTGCAGACACCATTTGAAGAACTCCTTCGACGCTTATACAATACGAATTACCAAGGAATCGTCCGTAAGTTCATCGAGGATCTCGAAAATAAATCTTTTGTTATAGTACGTTTTGTTAGCAGTACGACACTTTATACAAATGGCATGAATAACACAATCAAAGATTTAATAACAAAAAAATTTCATAATGTTAGCCAGATACGACATTACGTCGACACAAAAACTAAAGCAATTAGCGCAAAAAAAAGGAATGATGAAAATCAAAATGTTTCATTGACATAGGTTAAACCATAAATCTAATGAAAACAAACCGCTTAAATTTCCGTTTCCAACGAAACATTAAAGGTTCACACCATAAATGGTGTTATTGAATTAAAACAAAGCATACGATTAGGAGCAAGCAAGATTTGTCCGAGTAAACAAAAATTCTTCTCAGAGCATTATGATGTTCTGATTGGGAGAGAATACCTTGAAGCATGTCAAGCACAAATAGACTATGCACAAGGATACGTAACTTTAGCAGAATTTAACTTTTGTTTTAGATATGATGACGTGGAGGTCGATGAGGACATGACCGCACAAGAGTGCCTTGATCCACCCTCAACAGAGGACAGACCATTTAACTTTGCTATTAATAACGAATTAATAGAAAATAATGAGTTTAGAGTAGAGCACCTAAATTCAGAAGAAAAAGAAAAAATTAAAAAAGTTTTACATGAATTTCGTGATATCCATTACCATGATGGTGACAATTTGACTTTCACTAGTACAATTAAACACAAAATTCTAACAAATCATTAGGACCCAATTTACAAGCGCCCATACAATTATTCTCAAATATACGATGAGGAAGTAAATAAACAAATAAGCGATATGATAAAACAAAATATCATACGTAAATCCAAATCCCCTTACTGCTCACCAGTAATAATCGTTCCAAAGAAAAACGATGCATCTGGAAAGCAAAAGTTCCGGTTAGTCATAGATTACCGCAATCTCAATGAATTAACTATTAATGATAAATACCCTATCCCGATCATGGATGAAATATTAAAGAAGCCTTGAAAATGTCAATATTTCACAACCATTGATCTAGCCAAAGGCTTCCACCAAATCCAAATGGATCCTGGTTCAATACCCAAGACCGCATTTTCGACTAAACATGGCCTTTACGAGTACACTTACATGACATTTGGTCTTGAGAATACACCTGCTACGTTCCCAAGCCATATGAACATCTTAATCTTAGAAGATTTAGAAGCTTAGCGAAGCTAACCTAAAACTACAGTTGGATAAATGCGAGTTGATGAGAAAAAGAAACTGAATTTCTCGGTCACATCCTCACAACTGAGGGTATAAAACCAAGTCCCAAGATGCAAGCAATTGTCAAATTCCCAATTCCAAAAACCCCAAAAGAAATTAAATCATTTCTAGGATTATGTGGTTTCTATAGGAAATTTATAACAATTTCGCTAATATAGTAAAACCATTAACACTTAAATTAAAAAAGGGAGCAAAAATCAATATAAATGACAAAGACTACGAATTAGCGTTTGAAAAGCTAAAAGTACACATAACATCCGACCCAATTTTAATATACCCTAACTTCGAAAAACAATGTTCATTAACTACAGACGCAAGTAATATGGCAACAGGGGCCGTCCTTTCGCAAGAGCATAAGCCTAAATGCTATGCAGTAGAACTTTCAACGAGCATGAGATTAATTTTTCGACGATTCAAAAAGAATTAATAGCATTCGTTTGAGCCCCTAAATACTTGAGGTCCTATCTTTTTGGTCGACAATTTTAAATCGTTAGTGATCACAGACCACTCGTCTGGTTAAATAACTAGAGAGAACCTAACATGAAATTACAACGATGGAAAATCAAGCTAAATGAGTTAAATTTCCAAATTAAATACGTCCCAGGAAAAGAAAATTATGTGGCAGATGCTCTGTCCAGATTTCAATTAAACGAAAACTTCTTAGGCGAAGATACCATTAGCACAAAAGCAACCATACATAATGCTCAAGGAGACAACAGTAACAGTAACAAATCACAGAAAGACCTCTTAATTATTATAATCGACAAATAGAGTTTGAAAAGGGAATCGAGAACGAAACAAACGTTACGAATTACTTTCATAAACCCAATATAAAAATTACATACAAAGACATAGTTAAAGCGCATGCCAAAGAATTAATAAATCAATACTTATGCACTAAGAAAAGTGTGATATACTTCCACAACGAAGCAGATTTTCCAATTTTTCAAGAAGCCTACTTAGAAACTTGTCTGAATAATTCAACAAAGGCAATGAAAAAACTAGTAAAATATTAATAGACCTTCAAACATTCCCATAATTCAAAAAACTAATTTTCAGAAAACACAAAGAATTATTACATCTAGGAATTAAAAAAACTATTAATTGGTTTAAAGAAACCCACTCTTTCCCAGATTATCAAAATTTAATTTAAAATCTATTAAACGAATGTGAGATTAGCAACATCGCAAAAACAGAAAACAATGATACAAAATAAACTTTCGACATAACTCCGGAAATCGTTTATATCCGAGAAATATATGTAATGGATTTTTACATAGTAGGAGATAAACAATTTTTATCTTGCATTGATATCTATTCAAAATGTGCATCATTAATAGAAATAAAAAGTAGAGACTGGTTAGAAACCAAATGAGTTATAATACAAGTATTCAGCCAAATGGGTAAGCCCATCGAAATAAAATCAGACAAAGACTCAGATTTTATGTGCACAGCTTTACAATCATGGCTAAAATCAGAAGCAGTAAATATTAACATATCCACTAGTAAAATGGTATATCCGACGTAGAACGATTTCATAAGACAGTTAACGAAAATTAAGAATCATTAACAGCGACTCAGACGTCGAAAATACACTTCAAAAATTTTAAACTATAATCAACACTTACAATCATAAAACAAAGCACAAAATGACTAACAGAACACCAGCGGACATATTCATATACGCAGGTACACCAGAGTATGACACTCAAGCATTAGCTTGAATGTCATAAACTAATAAATAACCACAACAATAAACGAACAAATTATGATTTCGACTCTAGGTACAAACATTCACCATTAGTTGAATCAAAGACGACAACCCCGTTCAAGAAAATAGGAGAACTAAGACAAATTGACGACAAACATTTTGAGGAAACAACCAGAGGCAGGAAAATAACACATTACAAAACCAAATTCAAAAAGAAAAAGAAGACTAATCAAAGCAAATATAACAATTACAGGTCGTCAACAGACAGCGATCAAAATATACAAGCACCAGCTTAAACTAATTATTATAATATCACTATCAATAACTGTAAACCATATAAATGCACAAAGCTTTAAAAATTTATCCTATCAACGCTATCATAGACAATCCGACAAATTACGAATTCCACTGTTTAATGGTTAATATAACCGAAACCGAAGTTAAGAATTTAATAACCTAATACAAATCGAATACCTAGTAGAAAAATTAAACGGGACTCACTGGGCGTGATTGCTACAAGATCGCTACATTTGCCAAGAAGGGCTGCGGCGGCTTGCGTTGGTCGTGCCCAAGCAAATTGATTTCTCCAGAATGTATAATTCTGTGAGAAATCAATTCGATTTTCCAGTTGCTTGGTAAATATAAATTCGAGTCCCCAACAAGCTGGAGCCTCAACTTTTACAATTGCATTTTCGAAAGGAAAGCATCATTTACCAAGGAAGTAAACTCAAGCTGATAAAATGGTATGTAGTAGTACTATATATTTATGTATATATTACATTAATCAATTCCCTTGAATATATATGTATAAATTCATCATTCACTTACATCGCCCTAATACTCCTACATACCATTTTATCAGCGCATGAATTTTATGTATATATATATATGTAAAAAAAATATAAATAATATATTTCAGTTTATTATTTTCACTAACGGCTACTTTTGTTGAGTACATTCAGATTTGCTTCCCGAATATGAACTAATTTATCTAACTGTTGCGGTCGCTTAGCAAACTTCGCTTTGAGAGAGTTTGAGGCAAAATTGAGTGAAGCTTGAGCTGCGTCAGCAATTATGTGTGGGATAGTGCTCTGATGGGAACATTGACAGTGGCATGATATTAAGGGTGTTTATGTCTACCAAGGGGGACAGTTGACCAATCTTGAGCAATGTCGATGTTATCACCAGGCTCTTTGTTTACAACATTATAAATATTTAAACTTGTGCTTATGCTTATGTACTAAGTTATATTCAAGGGTGGGTGCGACTATGGATGTCACTCCCCCAACCATTGGAAAAGTGCCTGTCTTCAGGTGTTTAAGATTGGGTAGCGATCGCTAAAGGATAATTAATTCACAGATCTAACGCACAATCGAAACCAAAATTGTTGTCGGTGTGTAACAAACATTTTCTTGAATACGTATTCGCACAAGAACTTTCGGGTCACTTGTAGTCTATTAACATTGACCCTTTGGGCAATAATGATACAACAGTTAATAACGACTGGCTTTGCAAATCTTTTGATCCCTGCAATACGTTATTACTGGGTCTTCACTGGGTCGTCATTAAAAGGATCGATAACATCCTTCATCTTTATCCAACTCGAGATGTTAGACAACACAGCCTCTTATACGGAGCCATCGCTGGAGATGTTCAG
This sequence comes from Drosophila virilis, assembly GCF_030788295.1. Lineage (NCBI taxonomy): Eukaryota > Metazoa > Arthropoda > Insecta > Diptera > Drosophilidae > Drosophila > Drosophila virilis. The sequence continues at coordinate 329,449 of NW_027212852.1, forward strand.
AGAGTTTCATAAAGACAGCAGCCAACACTGCAAACACCATTTGAAGAACTCCTTCGACGCCTATACAAAACGAATTACCAGGAAACGTCCGTTCATCGAGGATCTCGGAAATAAATATTATGTTATATTAAATAAGTTAGCGTTAGAAAATATACCCAGTAATAAGACACTTTATACAAATGCTATGAATAACACAATCAACAATAAACAATCAACAATCAACACAATGTTAGCCAGAAACGACATTACGTCGACACAAAAACTAAAATAAGTAGTGCAAAGAGAAGGTTTATATGAAAAAAGCGTAACTGATAAACCTAAAACTAATAATGTTCAGGGAAATAAAAATAAAAATCGTAGGAAGAAGGGAAATTATCAGCAAAATGCTACCCCAACCACCTGTTAAAGTGGCTATTCCAACACGAATCTGAGTTATCACGTGCAAAATAAACAGCACAATAACTCCGAAAACAATCAGAAAGCTCACCAAGACTTCCATCTCAAATTGAGTCAGGGTAGATCCCAAAATCCCTTAAGTTGTCAAAATATGTCCCATTCACGCTTGAATGCACCGAACCCTCCGACTAAACGTCACAGAGATAGCACCAGTGGGCACATCCGACAACGTTCATCAACAAGCCTCGGAACAACCAGAAGAAATCCATTCATAAAATTTATTATGAATTACGAAGATCTAAAATGTGTCATTGACACAGCTTCAACCATAAATCTAATAAAAACAAACCGATTAAATTTTCCAATTTACAACGAAAAACAAGTAAGAGGTTCTTGTCGGGATCTCCCGATTAGGGAATTCCCTGAACCCTCTTATGCAAATAAATTAAAAAAAAATTCCCTTGGCAGGTTTCAAATTCGTAACTGATTGCTTGCTCTACTCAAAAGCCACACCAGCAATACAACAAAAAATTACTTTCCGTGGTAGGGCTTGAACTCGCGGCGGACCGCACTACTTGCTATGCTGCTACTCAGCAGCCACACCAATATCCTTATGAAATTGTATACAGTATTATTGTACTTATTGTACCATAGAATATTTGTGTATTCTGAAAAAGTCAAGCATTTAAATTGTGGTTTAAATTGGTTGGTAATAAAAGTTGGGTTATTAACTTGATTTATAGCTGTGTGGTGGTAGCGGGGAGGTGGTCAGCATCCCGAAGGTATCCTGAAAGCAACGATTTTATTAGGGGTAGAGAAAGTTCGGTAGAGAAAACGTGATGCAAACTATTATAATTTTTACATAGCACGCGAAAAGGATTGTGCATAGCGTAGTCTGTTGTGCACGTAGATAGGAATAAGGGGCGATAATTTCTGACGACCTAGCAGAAAAGGAGAAGATTAGGGTCCCAATTTAAACCTCGTAAGGCAAAAAGCAGAAATTGCTTCTGAACAAATTCAATATGATCCTGGCTATTGGTATACTGTGGAGACCAGATGCAAGAGCAGTATTCAAGGATAGGACGAACAAGAGAGATGTACAGAAGTTTTGTTATAAAAGGATCGTTAAATGAGTCCAAGTACACCTTTTGCCTCATTAACAATGGTATCTATGTGAAGATTGAAACAGAGTTTAGAATCAAAAATAACGCCTAGATCCTTAATTGTTAGTATACGTTGCAAAGGGATATTGTCGATTGTATAACTGACAAGATAAGGTGTAGTACGATTAAATGTCATAAACATACACTTTGAACAATTTAGATGTAATTGATTGGCCGAACACCAAAGTTGCATAGCGTTCAAATCGTCTTGTAGACGAGAATGATGTAGGGGATAAGTGTATGATAGAGAAAGTTTGACATCGTCCGCATACATGAGTACACGGGCATGTGATACTATAAGCAACATATCATATTTGGTGACCTAGCTCTTACTATTTACCCAATTTGCTCAATAAACATAAACAAACAATAAATATGTCGATACCGATTTGCCATTAGTCGATCTAGCCATTTTCGTCTGTCTGTCCATCTGTCCGTCTGTCCGTATGTATGAACGCAAGGATCTCAGAACCTATAAGAGCTACAGATTTTAAATTTTAGATTTAGGTGCTCCTAGTGCCCGCGCAAATCGAGTTTGTTTCCGATAATCTAACTTATAGCTTACTTCGTTGCCAAACAAGCGATTAAAATCGATATCAATATTTTGTTTTTTGGGCAATTTTGGTAAATAATAAGAGCTAGAGTCATCAAACTTGACATATAGCTTCTAAAATAGAATATATATATGCATTTTATGTTAGCAGAAGAGGGTTCATTGTATCCCGTGGTCGGGACATCCCAATCAGAACCGTTTGCTTGTTTTTATTTAATCGAAGGAAAAAAGAATCTGTTGAAGTATGGCGTTGCAGGGCTTCCAGGTAAAAACGGGCGAATTGCTGGTTATTGCGGGACCGTTTCTGTTCTGAAAAATTTAACTTTTTCCAAGTTGAAGAAAAACACGCATTTTCACCAAAAGGTAATTTTTTCGTCTCTCTGTATTTTTAGAATGTATATCTAGTTCTAATTCCGGTTCGATAGCGACGGCCAGATGCTCTACTTTGGTAAGCATGCCGCCCGCCTATTGTAGTATTACAAAAAAAAAAATGAGAAGGTAGTGGTTCTGTTTTTATTGATGAGCGCAGTTTTCGGACAGTATCCACCCTTGTACTGTGTTTTGGCCAATGGGTTGACGACATCGTTCGCAGGATACCTTGCAGAATTTACTCGGGATAGACATCGGGGCCCAACAACTGGCCCATCACTGGGTGGAACAAGCGATCGACTGCCAGTCGGACGTTGTGGAGTCCGGTACTAAAGTTTAGGCATCACCTACAGTATAACCTCTCGTTGGAAGATGGGGATCCAGGCCGATCCTGGATCTGACGGCCAAGAAAGCGTTGTCTGTACAGGCGCGGGAGACGGATAGTACGGAAGCCTTTGCTAAAGATGCATCGATAAGACTTACCGTAGAGCACGGGTCTAAAGTGCCGCCTTGCCGTTTCCAAGGGGGATTACTACTTTCGGGAGCACAGTTGTCCTCTTGTGCTCCATTAAGGTGAACAGGAAGATAGTGGTGTGGATTGGCTGGTCGCCCTAGCACTTGCGACACTTGCACTTGCGTCGACATGACTCCGGAGTGTTGGTGAGCTAAGCAGTTTGGGTGGAAGCAGAAGTGGACTTCTGAGGGTGCGGAGGGCACCTTGGCCCTGGCACGGTGGAACAGCATGTTGTGACGTCCCTTGCACGGAAAATAAATATGAACGCTAGCGCAATCTTTCAATAGTTGCTGTCTGGCGAACCAGTTTAGGCATGAGACAGAGTCTCGATCACGGGCATATGTAGGAAACGTGGCTATAAACGCACAGACCGGTTTTTCTTCTGACAATTGGCAGAGGTGTGACTTTGTGGTAACTGTTGCTTCGAAGGCTCTCAGGTAGTTGGATTCTTTTTGTGGGTTTGGCGGCTCCGTAAACAAGTCTCGGAAAGTAGGCCGGGCTAAGTAATCCCCACTGAAAACTTCAATAATGTCATATGGCGGAAGACTGCAACCCCTGGGCATGAAAAAGTTGGAAGTGGGATGTGCAGCTTGTCTATTTAAGACAATGGCTCTTTCTATTTTTGCACGAAGTTGAGCCGCACACGTCGCTTATAACCGGAGTACGAGTAATCATATTTTGCTTGCATACTAATACTCATAAGGTCTTAGTCTGATCGGAATTGTAAAGTGAACAGTGACACGTTACTGTACACTGCGTCATTAATCTTTACTTTAAACTGGCCTAGTCGGTCGGTTATCTAAACGAAGTGGATCAGTTCCATATCACTTGATTTCTGCATCTTTTACGTAGTCGAACTGGTTATTTTCGGGGTAACAGTTGTTGGAATCGGACTCACAGGTTTGCAGACGGATGTGCTGATACCCTCGACTTTGAGTTTCCCAAAACCGTTTAGGTGAAGTTAAAGGCCGCTTTTACTCCTTATCGAACGATGCTGTGAATTGGTTTGGGCTGTTTTGATAACCAGCGATAGGCATACTAGGCTCTTCACTGAATTATAATAATCGGATAAAATTTGGACAAAAACCTAAAAAATTTGAACTGGCCAACCGAAAACTGAATGAAAAATGGCACAGGCGCGATGGAATCGAGATATCAGAACAAATATATAAAATACTTTTTGCAACACTTTGCTAAAATATGAATTAATAAATACATAAGGCCAGCCACACATAAGCATATAAACATTCCACTCGATCAGCCACATATGCGCAGACCGAAAGAGGCGCATGAGAGGCGCTTAGCATGCATCTAGCCGCCAGAGACATTGGTTGTGTTATACACATATATTATGTTATACCGTCTGCATAAACATATATACCAAATATATAAAATAACAACATTGTTAATTTAGCTTAAGTTCATTACATGTATGAAATAAGAATTCAGAAAGAAGACAGAAGTCAAATGGAGCAGACGGTCCATCACCAAAACACGCTATTTTGAATACAAGAACCAGAGGTTTACAAAATGGAATGATGGAAATGATGTGCAGTATAGAAAACAACAAAGTCGGATAATTTTACTAAATTAAATAATTAATAATTAAGCGGAACAACAAATTGATGAGCTCGGAAAGAAACACGTTTATTTTTAACGCCGATCAGTGGAAAATTCTGAACAAATAATTATTATTTATAAATTATTATAATAATATAGAAAAAATAATGCATGTGTTACAGCCCTGGTGTTTGTGTTCTTTTTGCATTTGCCAATTAATTTGATAAAAGAAATCTAAATTGTTCTTAAGACTGTTGTGTAAAAAATGAAAAAAGATACACATGTATGTATATATACAGTGATTCTTTTTTAATTAACTAAATATATGGAAGAGTGCATACAATTCTAATCTAAATGGAGCGAAAGCCTTATTTTGCTGATGTATATTAATGTACTTACATTCATCAGTATGGTGAACGGTTAAATTTTAGGTATGCACATGTACAGACATTATTCTGACAATCTTTTGGTGGTACTGTATATTTGTGTTTGATTTTTTTGGAAAAAAATTATCTCGCTTTAATCACGAAAATGTGAAATGGAGAAAATATGTAAAAACAGATGGATTGGGCACACAAATATGAAATCGAACTCGAATTGCCGCCATTTTGGCAATGTCCCGGATTGCTACTTAACTTATTTGGCGTTGATTGGACTTGGAATTTGCTATTCCCGCATGTCCAGCCATGCGTGCTGGGACGAACTAGATATTCCGATTAAATTATGTGCAATTTTTCTAAGTTGAAGAAAAACATGTTGTTTAGTAGAGGGTTATTTTTCGTCTGGTCTCCAATTAAAACTTTGGTGGTTTGGTTATATGGTTACTTTTCGTCTGTATTTCCTAATTATATGTTACAATGTTTTTAGTGTAAATGTGAGTATAAGTGGTTTATGTTTTTATTCTAGTACCGGAATCAGAGCTAACTAGATACACTTCTTGTGTGAGCACACACGAAAAGGAGTAAAGTCAATAGACCCCACTATAGGGAGCTTTAATAGGCCAGGGTATCGCAAAATGAAATGTTACGGTTACTTCATCTAAACTCTAACCACTACATAGCTGCTTAAGCCATCTTAGAGCAGGCTTTTAGTAAAATGTGCAGAAAACTGATAAAAAAAGGCCACACGAGATTTGCCAGAATGCCAGAATGCTTTCTGCACCTACGTGACTCGCCCGAATATGATTCTTAGGGCATGGCATATTAATTGTCCTTGAATGTCTCTACGCTGGCAAGCAAATGCTTCCTTCTGTGATTTAAAGTTGATAGTGAAAACGCAATTCCCAATCAGACTCGTCGTACTACGTATGTAAGCCGGCCCACCGAGCCACTGAGCAGCCACGCGGGTGCTTATTGATGAAGTCTCAATCGAAGATGTACTGACGATCACCAGAAGCCCTATGGCTAATAAGGTGCCGGTTCTGCTTGGAATCCTCAACCTAATCTGAAACTAGCCATGCGATAGTTCGTGCGGCTTTTTAACGTGTTTGTAATGGAGATGGAAAGTCCTGGTATCATCCGACACCAAACGCGAGTCCTATTACCAAACAGGTAAGCCGCCAGAAGATCCATCGTCATACAGTCTGATTTGCCTCGTGGAAAGGTTGGGCAAAGTCCTGAAGAAGCTAATCTGCACCAGGCTTGAATCAGCTGTCGACAATAATGATGGAGGTGTTTTATTTGCCAGTCCGGCCAGCTGTGCCCCTTTTCACAGCTAATTTTGTCAGTGACGCTAATAGAGCCTATATCTAAGCAGAAGGTTGTAAGTAGGGAAAACGTGTTTTTAAGTAAAATTAAAAATAATCATAATTTGCTATATTAATAAAGTAAATACAATAAATAGAAAAAAACAAAGTAAGAAGATTGATAATAAAGTAAAAAATTGAATGTAATATAAAAGGTTGTTAAGTAGATAGGACAAAGAGAAAAGTAATGGGAAATCACCGACCCGATGGGGGAAAATTTTTTCAGCCGGCAAGCTATGCCCCTGCTCATAGCTGGAATGGTCAGCATCCCGAAGGTATCCTGAAAGCAACGATTTTATTAGGGGTAGAGAAAACGTGATGCAAACTATTATAATTTTTACATAGCACGCGAAAAGGATTGTGCATAGCGTAATCTGTTGTGCACGTAGATAGGAATAAGGGACGATAATTTCTGATTGGTCTAGCCGGAACAGAGAGTTGAAGACGACCTAGCAGAAAAGGAGAATTTATGGTGCCAATCATCAACTTATGTAGAAGGACAACACCGAGAATTGTCCTACGGTTGGTTAACGACGGAAGGTTGAAAAGAAGCTTTCTGCTAGAGTAGGATGGCAACCGAAGATTAGGGTCCCAATTTAAACCTCGTAAGGCAAAAAGCAGAAATTGCTTCTGAACAAATTCAATATGATCCTGGCTATTGGTATACTGTGGAGACCAGATGCAAGAGCAGTATTCAAGGATAGGACGAACAAGAGAGATGTACAGAAGTTTTGTTATAAAAGGATCGTTAAATGAATCCAAGTACACCTTTTGCCTCATTAACAATGGTATCTATGTGAAGATTGAAACAGAGTTTAGAATCAAAAATAACGCCTAGATCCTTAATTGTTAGTATACGTTGCAAAGGGATATTGTCGATTGTATAACTGACAAGATAAGGTGTAGTACGATTAAATGTTATAAACATACACTTTGAACAATTTAGATGTAATTGATTGGCCGAACACCAAAGTTGCATAGCGTTCAAATCGTCTTGTAGACGAGAATGATGTAGGGGATAAGTGTATGATAGAGAAAGTTTGACATCGTCCGCATACATGAGTACACGGGCATGTGATACTATAAGCAACATATCATATTTGGTGACCTAGCTCTTACTATTTACCCAATTTGCTCAATAAACATAAACAAACAATAAATATGTCGATACCGATTTGCCATTAGTCGATCTAGCCATTTTCGTCTGTCTGTCCATCTGTCCGTCTGTCCGTATGTATGAACGCAAGGATCTCAGAACCTATAAGAGCTAAAGATTTTAAATTTTAGATTTAGGTGCTCCTAGTGCCCGCGCAAATCGAGTTTGTTTCCGATAATCTAACTTATAGCTTACTTCGTTGCCAAACAAGCGATTTAAATCGATATCGATATTTTGTTTTTTGGGCAATTTTGGTAAATAATAAGAGCTAGAGTCATCAAACTTGACATATAGCTTCTAAAATAGAATATATATATGCATTTTATGTTAGCAGAAGAGGGTTCATTGTATCCCGTGGTCGGGACATCCCAATCAGAACCGTTTGCTTGTTTTTATTTAATCGAAGGAAAAAAGAATCTGTTGAAGTATGGCGTTGCAGGGCTTCCAGGTAAAAACGGGCGAATTGCTGGTTATTGCGGGACCGTTTCTGTTCTGAAAAATTTAACTTTTTCCAAGTTGAAGAAAAACACGCATTTTCACCAAAAGGTAATTTTTTCGTCTCTCTGTATTTTTAGAATGTATATCTAGTTCTAATTCCGGTTCGATAGCGACGGCCAGATGCTCTACTTTGGTAAGCATGCCGCCCGCCTATTGTAGTATTACAAAAAAAAAAATGAGAAGGTAGTGGTTCTGTTTTTATTGATGACGACCTAGCAGAAATGGAGAATTTATGGTAACAATCATCAACTTATGTAGAAGGACAACACCGAGAATTGTCCTACGGTTGGTTAACGACGGAAGGTTGAAAAGAAGCTTTCTGCTAGAGTAGGATTGCAACCGAAGATTAGGGTCCCAATTTAAACCTCGTAAGGCAAAAAGCAGAAATTGCTTCGGAACAAATTCAATATGATCCTGGCTATTGGTATACTGTGGAGACCAGATGCAAGAGCAGTATTCAAGGATAGGACGAACAAGAGAGATGTACAGAAGTACACCTTTTGCCTCATTAACAATGGTATCTATGTGAAGATTGAAACAGAGTTTAGAATCAAAAATAACGCCTAGATCCTTAATTGTTAGTATACGTTGCAAAGGGATATTGTCGATTGTATAACTGACAAGATAAGGTGTAGTACGATTAAATGTTATAAACATACACTTTGAACAATTTAGATGCAATTGAATGGCCGAACACCAAAGTTGCATAGCGTTCAAATCGTCTTGTAGACGAGAATGATGTAGGGGATAAGTGTATGATAGAGAAAGTTTGACATCGTCCGCATACATGAGTACACGGGCATGTGATACTATAAGCAACATATCATATTTGGTGACCTAGCTCTTACTATTTACCCAATTTGCTCAATAAACAGAATGTCGATACCGATTTGCCATTAGTCGATCTAGCCATTTTCGTCTGTCTGTCCATCTGTCCGTCTGTCCGTATGTATGAACGCAAGAATCTCAGAACCTATAAGAGCTACAGATTTTAAATTTTAGATTTAGGTGCTCCTAGTGCCCGCGCAAATCGAGTTTGTTTCCGATAATCTAACTTATAGCTTACTTCGTTGCCAAACAAGCGATTAAAATCGATATCAATATTTTGTTTTTTGGGCAATTTTGGTAAATAATAAGAGCTAGAGTCATCAAACTTGACATATAGCTTCTAAAATAGAATATATATATGCATTTTATGTTAGCAGAAGAGGGTTCATTGTATCCCTTGGTCGGGACATCCCAATCAGAACCGTTTGCTTGTTTTTATTTAATCGAAGGAAAAAAGAATCTGTTGAAGTATGGCGTTGCAGGGCTTCCAGGTAAAAACGGGTGAATTGCTGGTTATTGCGGGACCGTTTCTGTTCTGAAAAATTTAACTTTTTCCAAGTTGAAGAAAAACACGCATTTTCACCAAAAGGTAATTTTTTCGTCTCTCTGTATTTTTAGAATGTATATCTAGTTCTAATTCCGGTTCGATAGCGACGGCCAGATGCTCTACTTTGGTAAGCATGCCGCACGCCTATTGTAGTATTAAAAAAAAAAAAAAAATTAGAAGGTAGTGGTTCTGTTTTTATTGATGAGCGCAGTTTTCGGACAGTATCCACCCGTGTACTGTGTTTTGGCCAATGGGTTGACGACATCGTTCGCAGGATGCCTTGCAGAATTTACTCGGGATAGACATCGGGGCCCAACAACTGGCCCATCACTGGGTGGAACAAGCGATCGACTGCCAGTCGGACGTTGTGGAGTCCGGTACTAAAGTTTAGGCATCCTACAGTATAACCTCTCGTTGGAAGATGGGGATCCAGGATCCGGATGACGGCCGAGAAAGCGTTGTCTGTACAGGCGCGGGAGACGGATAGTACAGGAAGCCTTTGCTAAAGATGCATCGATAAGACTTACCGTAGAGCACGGGTCTAAAGTGCCGCCTTGCCGTTTCCAAGGGGGATTACTACTTTCGGGAGCACAGTTGTCCTCTTGTGCTCCATTAAGGTGAACAGGAAGATAGTGGTGTGGATTGGCTGGTCGCCCTAGCACTTGCGACACTTGCACTTGCGTCGACATGACTCCGGAGTGTTGGTGAGCTAAGCAGTTTGGGTGGAAGCAGAAGTGGACTTCTGAGGGTGCGGAGGGCACCTTGGCCCTGGCACGGTGGAGCAGCATGTTGTGACGTCCCTTGCACGGAAAATAAATATGAACGCTAGCGCAATCTTTCAATAGTTGCTGTCTGGCGAACCAGTTTAGGCATGAGACAGAGTCTCGATCACGGGCATATGTAGGAAACGTGGCTATAAACGCACAGACCGGTTTTTCTTCTGACAATTGGCAGAGGTGTGACTTTGTGGTAACTGTTGCTTCGAAGGCTCTCAGGTAGTTGGATTCTTTTTGTGGGTTTGGCGGCTCCGTAAACAAGTCTCGGAAAGTAGGCCGGGCTAAGTAATCCCCACTGAAAACTTCAATAATGTCATATGGCGGAAGACTGCAACCCCTGGGCATGGAAAAGTTGGAAGTGGGATGTGCAGCTTGTCTATTTAAGACAATGGCTCTTTCTATTTTTGCACGAAGTTGAGCCGCACACGTCGCTCATAACCGGAGTACGAGTAATCATATTTTGCTTGCATACTAATACTCATAAGGTCTTAGTCTGATCTCGTCGGAATTGTAAAGTGAACAGTGACACGTTACTGTACACTGCGTCATTAATCTTTACTTTAAACTGGCCTAGTCGGTCGGTTATCTAAACGAAGTGGATCAGTTCCATATCACTTGATTTCTGCATCTTTTACGTAGTCGAACTGGTTATTTTCGGGGTAACAGTTGTTGGAATCGGACTCACAGGTTTGCAGACGGATGTGCTGATACCCTCGACTTTGAGTTTCCCAAAACCGTTAAGGTGAAATTAAAGGCCGCTTTTACTCCTTATCGAACGATGCTGTGAATTGGTTTGGGCTGTTTTGATAACCACCGATAGGCATACTAGGCTCTTCACTGAATTATAATAATCGGATAAAATTTGGACAAAAACCTAAAAAATTTGAACTGGCCAACCGAAAACTGAATGAAAAATGGCACAGGCGCGATGGAATCGAGATATCAGAACAAATATATAAAATACTTTTTGCAACAGTTTGCTAAAATATGAATTAATAAATATATAAGGCCAGCCACACATAAGCATATAAACATTCCACTCGATCAGCCACATATGCGCAGACCGAAAGAGGCGCATGAGAGGCGCTTCGCATGCATCTAGCCGCCAGAGACATTGGTTGTGCTATACACATATATTATGTTATACCGTCTGCATAAACATATATACCAAATATATAAAATAAGAACATTGTTAATTTAGCTTAAGTTCATTACATGTATGAAATAAGAATTCAGAAAGAAGACAGAAGTCAAATGGAGCAGACGGTCCATCACCAAAACACGCTATTTTGAATACAAGAACCAGAGGTTTACAAAATGGAATGATGGAAATGATGTGCAGTATAGAAAACAACAAAGTCGGATAATTTTACTAAATTAAATAATTAATAATTAAGCGGAACAACAAATTGATGAGCTCGGAAAGAAACACGTTTATTTTTAACGCCGATCAGTGGAAAATTCTGAACAAATAATTATTATTTATAAATTATTATAATAATATAGAAAAAATAATGCATGTGTTACAGCCCTGGTGTTTGTGTTCTTTTTGCATTTGCCAATTAATTTGATAAAAGAAATCTAAATTGTTCTTAAGACTGTTGTGTAAAAAATGAAAAAAGATACACATGTATGTGTATGTACAGTGATTCTTTTTTAATTAACTAAATATATGGAAGAGTGCATACAATTCTAATCTAAATGGAGCGAAAGCCTTATTTTGCTGATGTATATTAATGTACTTACATTCATCAGTATGGTGAACGGTTAAATTTTAGGTATGCACATGTACAGACATTATTCTGACAATCTTTTGGTGGTACTGTATATTTGTGTTTGATTTTTTTGGAAAAAAATTATCTCGCTTTAATCACGAAAATGTGGAATGGAGAAAATATGTAAAAACAGATGGATTGGGCACACAAATATGAAATCGAACTCGAATTGCCGCCATTTTGGCAATGTCCCGGATTGCTACTTAACTTATTTGGGTTTGATTGGACTTGGAATTTGCTATTCCCGCGTGTCCAGCCATGCGTGCTGGGACGAACTAGATATTCCGATTAAATTATGTGCAATTTTTCTAAGTTGAAGAAAAACATGTTGGTTTAGTAGAGGGTTATTTTTCGTCTGGTCTCCAATTGAAACTTTGGTGGTTTGGTTATATGGTTACTTTTCGTCTGTATTTCCTAATTATATGTTACAATGTTTTTAGTGTAAATGTGAGTATAAGTGGTTTATGTTTTTATTCTAGTACCGGAATCAGAGCTAACTAGATACACTTCTTGTGTGAGCACACACGAAAAGGAGTAAAGTCAATAGACCCCACTATAGGGAGCTTTAATTGGCCAGGGTATCGCAAAATGAAATGTTACGGTTACTTCATCTAAACTTTAACCACTACATGGCTGCTTAAGCCATCTTAGAGCAGGCTTTTAGTAAAATGTGCAGAAAACTGATAAAAAAGGCCACACGAGATTTGCCAGAATGCCAGAATGCTTTCTGCACCTACGTGACTCGCCCGAATATGATTCTTAGGGCATGGCATATTAATTGTCCTTGAATGTCTCTACGCTGGCAAGCAAACGCTTCCTTCTGTGATGTAAAGTTGATAGTGAAAACGCAATTCCCAATCAGACTCGACGTACTACGTACGTAAGCCGGCCCACCGAGCCACTGAGCAGCCACGCCGGTGCTTATTGATGAAGTCTCAATCGAAGATGTACTGACGATCACCAGAAGCCCTATGGCTAATAAGGTGCCGGTTCTGCTTGGAATCCTCAACCTAATCTGAAACTAGCCATGCGGTAGTTCGTGCGACTTTTTAACGTGTGTGTAATGGAGATGGAAAGTCCTGGTATCATCCGACACCAAACGCGAGTCCTATTACCAAACAGGTAAGCCGCCAGAAGATCCATCGTCATACAGTCTGATTTGCCTCGTGGAAAGGTTGGGCAAAGTGCTGAAGAAGCTAATCTGCACCAGGCTTGAATCAGCTGTCGACAATAATGATGGAGGTGTTTTATTTGCCAGTCCGGCCAGCTGTGCCCCTTTTCACAGCTAATTTTGTCAGTGACGCTAATAGAGCCTATATCTAAGCAGAAGGTTGTAAGTAGGGAAAACGTGTTTTTAAGTAAAATTAAAAATAATCATAATTTGCTATATTAATAAAGTAAATAAAATAAATAGAAAAAAACAAAGTAAGAAGATTGATAATAAAGTAAAAAATTGAATGTAATATAAAAGGTTGTTAAGTAGATAGGACAAAGAGAAAAGTAATGGGAAATCACCGACCCGAGGGGGGAAAATATTTCAGCCGGCAAGCTATGCCCCTGCTCATATATGGAATGGTCAGCATCCCGAAGGTATCCTGAAAGCAACGATTTTATTAGGGGTGGAGACAGTTCGGTAGAGAAAACGTGATGCAAACTATTATAATTTTTACATAGAACGCGAAAAGGATTGTGCATAGCGTAATCTGTTGTGCACGTAGATAGGAATAAGGGGCGATAATTTCTGATTGGTCTAGCCGGAACAGAGAGTTGAAGACGACCTAGCAGAAAAGGAGAATTTATGGTGCCAATCATCAACTTATGTAGAAGGACAACACCGATTATTGTCCTACGGTTGGTTAACGACGGAAGGTTGAAAAGAAGCTTTCTGCTAGAGTAGGATTGCAACCGAAGATTAGGGTCCCAATTTAAACCTCGTAAGGCAAAAAGCAGAAATTGCTTCGGAACAAATTCAATATGATCCTGGCTATTGGTATACTGTGGAGACCAGATGCAAGAGCAGTATTCAAGGATAGGACGAACAAGAGAGATGTACAGAAGTACACCTTTTGCCTCATTAACAATGGTATCTATGTGAAGATTGAAACAGAGTTTAGAATCAAAAATAACGCCTAGATCTTTAATTGTTAGTATACGTTGCAAAGGGATATTGTCGATTGTATAACTGACAAGATAAGGTGTAGTACGATTAAATGTTATAAACATACACTTTGAACAATTTAGATGCAATTGAATGGCCGAACACCAAAGTTGCATAGCGTTCAAATCGTCTTGTAGACGAGAATGATGTAGGGGATAAGTGTATGATAGAGAAAGTTTGACATCGTCCGCATACATGAGTACACGGGCATGTGATACTATAATCAACATATCATATTTGGTGACCTAGCTCTTACTATTTACCCAATTTGCTCAATAAACAGAATGTCGATACCGATTTGCCATTAGTCGATCTAGCCATTTTCGTCTGTCTGTCCATCTGTCCGTCTGTCCGTATGTATGAACGCAAGGATCTCAGAACCTATAAGAGCTAAAGATTTTAAATTTTAGATTTAGGTGCTCCTAGTGCCCGCGCAAATCGAGTTTGTTTCCGATAATCTAACTTATAGCTTACTTCGTTGCCAAACAAGCGATTAAAATCGATATCGATATTTTGTTTTTTGGGCAATTTTGGTAAATAATAAGAGCTAGAGTCATCAAACTTGACATATAGCTTCTAAAGTAGAATATATATATGCATTTTATGTTAGCAGAAGAGGGTTCATTGTATCCCTTAGTCGGGAGCTCCCAATTAGAACCGTTTACTTGTTTTTATTTAATCGAAGGAAAAAAGAATCTGTTCAAGTATGGCGTTGCAGGGCTTCCAGGTAAAAACGGGTGAATTGCTGGTTATTGCGGGACCGTTTCTGTTCTGAAAAGTTTAACTTATTCCAAGTTGAAGAAAAACACGCTTTTTAACCAAAAAGTAATTTTTCGTCTCTCTGTATTTTTAGAATGTATATCTAGTTCTAATTCCGGTTCGATAGCGACGGCCAGATGCTCTACTATTTTCCCGGTACTTCTTAGATAGGGGCAAAGCACTATGAGCATTATGAAAAGGTTGGGTCTGCAAGAGTATTAGATCTTTGGCGTGCCGAAGATAGCCCTTCTTTCTCGTTTTTTTTCTTTTTTGTGTGCGTCGATCCGTGCTTGTTTAACACATGCCGAACACTACTGTGCCAGGTTTCGATGATCTTCCATGCTCCCTGTGCCCGTAATTCCGCTCCTGCTCCATTATTTCAGAGAGTGAGAAACTTAGCTTAGGAATTTCTGTATAAGTGCCAATCTGTGTACACCAGAAAATGATAATTAAAAAAAAGTACACGGCGCAGAGCACCTTTTGGGATTGGCACCAAAAATGAAAACATGGAAAGGTTGTTCCGTCCGACTTTGGGCTTTGCTTCTTCAAACTACGGTCAGCTATGTACCAATTGATAGCTGCCTGCATGGACTCAAGGCAATGGGAATTCTGTGGACCAATGCCATTAAGCATGAATTTCTTTTCTGTAGTATTTAAACTTACTGCCTTGGATTTTAAATTTAGCACAAAAAAAATACTACAAAAACGTGCTTGCAGATTAAGCTAAGCTTTAAGCTAAATTATTAAATGCGACTGCTCTGGTTGACAATCACTGGTCGAAAGGTTGAGTCTGGCTTGCAGAAGTGTCATCTAACCTCAACGTGTCGAAAATTCGCAGACAGGCATTTTTCTTGTAGATCGAACACAAGTGTGCAGTTTCCAAGTGTAATCGAGTAATTTTATATTTCAGCTAACAATTTAAATACATAAATATATATATAGTGACATATCCATAGTCGCACCCACCCTTTAACATAACTTAGCACATAAGCATAAGCCCAAGTATAAATATTTCTAATATTGTAAACAAAGAGCCTGGTGATAACATCGACATTGGTCAAGATCAAACTTTCCCCCTTTGGTAGACATAAACAATTCACCCTAAATATCACGCCACTGTCAATGTTCCCATCAGAGCACTATCCCACGCATAATTGCTGACGCAGCTCAAACTTCACTCAATTTTGACTCAAACCCTCTCAAAGCGAAGTTTGCTAACCGACCGCAACAGTTAGATAAATTAGCTCTTATTCGGGAAGCAAATCTGAATGTACTCAACAAAAGTAGCCGTTAGTGAAAATAATAAACTGAAATATTTTATTTATATTTTTTTACATATATATATATACATAAAATTCATGCGCTGATAAAATGGTATGTAGGAGTATTAGGGCGATGTTAGTGAATGATGAATTTATACATATATATTCAAGCGAATTGATTAATGTAATATATGTATAGTATAGTAACCTAACGTGTAAAACTTGATTGGCCCAGCCGGTAGGATACGTCGGGAAAAAGTAAAGATCGCTAAAGGATAATTAATTTCCAGATCTAGCGCACAATCGCGACCGAAAGTGTTGTCGGAGTGTAATAAACATGTTCTCGAATACGTATCCGCACAAGAACCTTCGGGTCACTAGTAGCCTAATAACATTGACCCTTTGGGCAATAAAGCTACTACAGTTAATAACGACTGGCTTTGCATATCGTTTGATTCCTGCAATACGTTATTAATGGGTATTTTTAAGACACACACATAAAAAAAAAAACATTTAAACAATGATCCATCACAAACTATAATCTAAAATAAAATAAAAATCATCTAACGAAAAAAAAAAAAGTGTATTACATCAAGATGACCATGGAATTATCAGAACAGCACCTCAACCAAGCCCTTTCACAACTTAGACAGGTGCCAAGCTTTGACGGATCAACAGATCAACTAAACGCCTTCATTAAAAGGATCGATTACATCCTACACCTTTATCCAACCCGAGATGTTAGACAACACAGCGTCTTATACGGAGCCATCGAATTGCAAGTCACAGGCGATGCTCAGAGAATTTCACAAAGGACAGCAGCCAACACCTGGCAGGAGCTGAGAAATGCATTGATTGAAGAATACAAAGTGCAGACACCATTTGAAGAACTCCTTCGACGCTTATACAACACGAATTACCAAGGAAACGTCCGTAAATTCATCGAGGATCTCGAAAATAAATCTTTTGTTATATTAAATAAGTTAGCATTAGAAAATATACCTAACAATACGACACTTTATACAAATGCTATGAATAACACAATCAAAGATGTTATTACAAAAAAATTACCAGATAGACTTTTCATGATGTTAGCCAGATACGACAATACGTCGACACAAAAACTAAAGCAAGTAGCTCAAAGAGAGGGATTATATGAAAATAGCGTTATTGAAAAACCTAAAAATAATAATGTTCAGGGAAATAAAAGTAACAATCGTAGGAACATGGGAAATTATCAGCAAAATGCTAACCCAACCACCAGTTCAAGTGGTTATTCCAACAAGAATCAGAGTTATCACGCACAAAATAAACAGCACAATAAGTCCGAAGACAATCAGAAAGCTCACCACGAGTTCCAACAGAAATTAAGTCAAGGTAGATCCCAAAATCCCTTAAATTGTCAAAATCAGTCCCATTCCCGCTTGAATGCGCCAAACCATCCGACTAAACGTCACAGAGATAGCACCAGTGGGCAGATGAAAATAGGCACATCCGACAATGTTCATCAACAAGCCTCGGAACAACCAGAAGAAATCCATTCATAAAATGTATTATGAATTACGAAGATCTAAAATGTGTCGTTGATACAACCATAAATCTAATAAAAACAAACCGATTAAATTTTCCAATTTACAACGAAAAACAAGGAAGAGGTTCTTGTCGGGATCTCCCGATTAGGGAATACCCTAAACCCTCTTATGCAAATATATTAAAAAAAAGTTCCCTTGGCAGGGTTCAAACTCGCAACTGACCGCATTGCTTGCTCTACTCAACAGACACACCAGCAATACAACAAAAAAGTACTTTCCCCGGAAGGGCTTGAACTCGCGGCGGTCCGCACTACTTGCTATGCTTCTACTCAGCAGCCACACAAATAAATAAGTACTTATGATAAAAAAGGAACTAAAATAGCAATACAGAATAAAGTCGCAATTACCATGCTATTGGAATGCGAAGCAGACGCGCATGAATATGTGTGTGTACATTCTTAAAGCTGCTGCCCCATCTAATTGCGCAGTTGCGTATAACTTTGGTTGTTTCTTAACCGATCCTTATGAAATTTTCTACTGTATATCTTTTTGTACCATAGAATATTTGTATATTCTGAAAAAGTCAATTGCATTAAAATTGTGGTTTAAATTGGTTGGCGTTAAAAGTTGGTTTATTAACTTGATTTATAGCTGTATGGCGGTAGCGAGGAGGTGGCGATAAGTATAAAATGAACGATTCTTGCCATATATATAATATTATTGAAGCAACATATCATGCTTGGTGGCTCTAGCTCTTATTATGTACTCAATTTGCTTATAAAACAGGATGTCGATATCGATTTTTATCGAGTGCTTGGAAACAGAGTAAGTTAACGATTATCGGAAACAAACTCGATCTGCGCAGGCACCTACATCTAAAATTTCAAGTGTAGCTCTTATAGGTTCTGAGATCCTTCAAACATACGGACAGGCGGACTGACAGACAGACGGACAAGGCTAGATCGACTCGGCTATTGGTGCTGATCAAGAATATAGCAATACGACACGACAAATGCTATGAATAACACAATCAAAGATGTTATTACAAAAAAATTACCAGATAGGCTTTTCATGATGTTAGCCAGACACGACATTACGTCGACACAAAAACTAAAGCAAGTAGCTCAAAGAGAGGGATTATATGAAAATAGCGTTACTGAAAAACCTAAAAATAATAATGTTTAAGAAAATCCAAATAACAATCCTAGGAACATGGGGAATTTTCAGCAAAATGCCAACCCATCCACCAGTTCAAGTGGTTATTCCAACACGAATCAGACTTATCACGCTCAAAATAAACAGCACAATAAGTCCGAAGACAATCAGAAAGCTCACCACCAGTTCCAACAGAAATTAAGTCAAGGTAGATCCCAAAATCCTTTAAACTATCCAAATTAGTCCCATTCACGCTTGAATGCGCCAAACCCTCCGACTAAACGTCAAGGAGATAGTAACAGTGGGCAGATGAAAATGGATACATCCGAAAATTTTCATCAGCAAGCCTCGGAACAAACAGAGGAAATCCATTCATAAAATTGATTATGAATGACGAGGTTCTAAAATGTGTCATTGACACAGGTTCAACCATAAATCTAATGAAAACAAACCGCTTAAATTTTCCAGTTTACAACGAAACATTAAAGGCTCACACCATAAATGGTGTTATTGAATTCAAACAAAGTATACGATTAGGAGCAAGCAAAATTAGTCCGAGCAAACAAAATTTCTATATTCATGACTTCTCAGAGCATTATGATGTTCTGATTGGGAGAGAATACCTTGAAGCATGTCAAGCAAAAATAGACTATGCACAAGGATCCGTAACCTTAGGAGAATTTGTTTTAGATATAATGACGAAGAGGTCGAAGAGGACATGACCGCACAAGAGTGCCTTGATCCACCCTCAACAGAGGACAGACCATTTAACTTCGCTATTAATAACGAATTAATAGAAAACAATGAGTTTAGAGTAGAGCACCTAAATTCAGAAGAAAAAGAAAAAATTAAAAAAGTTTTACATGAATTTCGTGATATCCATTACCATGATGGTGACAATTTGACTTTCACTAGTACAATTAAACACAAAATTCTAACAAATCATTAGGACCCAATTTACAAGCGCCCATACAATTATTCTCAAATATACGATGAGGAAGTAAATAAACAAATAAGCGATATGATAAAACAAAATATCATACGTAAATCCAAATCCCCTTACTGCTCACCAGTAATAATCGTTCCAAGGAAAAACGATGGATCTGGAAAGCAAAAGTTCCGGTTAGTCATAGATTACCGCAATCTCAATGAATTAACTATTAATGATACATACCCTATCCCGATCATGGATGAAATATTAAAGAAGCCTTGAAAATGTCAATATTTCACAACCATTGATCTAGCCAAAGGCTTCCACCAAATCGAAATGGATCCTGGTTCAATACCCAAGAGCGCATTTTCGACTAAACATGGCCTTTACGAGTACACTTACATGACATTTGGTCTTGAGAATACACCTGCTACGTTCCCAAGCCATATGAACATCTTAATCTTAGAAGATTTAGAAGCTTAGCGAAGCTAACCTAAAACTACAGTTGGATAAATGCGAGTTGATGAGAAAAAGAAACTGAATTTCTCGGTCACATCCTCACAACTGAGGGTATAAAACCAAGTCCCAAGATGCAAGCAATTGTCAAATTCCCAATTCCAAAAACCCCAAAAGAAATTAAATCATTTCTAGGATTATGTGGTTTCTATAGGAAATTTATAACAATTTCGCTAATATAGTAAAACCATTAACACTTAAATTAAAAAAGGGAGCAAAAATCAATATAAATGACAAAGACTACGAATTAGCGTTTGAAAAGCTAAAAGTACACATAACATCCGACCCAATTTTAATATACCCTAACAGACGCAAGTAATATGGCAACAGGGGCCGTCCTTTCGCAAGAGCATAAGCCTATATGCTATGCAGTAGAACTCTCAATGAGCATGAGATTAATTTTTCAACGATTCAAAAAGAATTAATAGCATTCGTTTGAGCCCCTAAATACTTGAGGTCCTATCTTTTTGGTCGACAATTTAAAATCGTTAGTGATCACAGACCACTCGTCTGGTTAAATAACAAGAGAGAACCTAACATGAAATTACAACGATGGAAAATCAAGCTAAATGAGTTTAATTTCCAAATTAAATACGTCCCAGGAAAAGAAAATTATGTGGCAGATGCTCTGTCCAGATTTCAATTAAACGAAAACTTCTTAGGCGAAGATACCATTAGCACAAGAGCAACCATACATAATGCTCAAGGAGACAACAGTAACCATTTACAAATCACAGAAAGACCTCTTAATTATTATAATCGACAAATAGAATTTGAAAAGGGAATCTAGAACGAAACAACAGTTACGAATTACTTTCATAAACCCAACATAAAAATTACATACAAAGACATAATTAAAGCGCATGCCAAAGAATTAATAAATAAATACTTATGCACTAAGAAAAGTGTGATATACTTCCACAACGAAGCAGATTTTCCAATTTTTCAAGAAGCCTACTTAGAAACTTGTCTGAATAATTCAACAAAGGCAATGAAAAAACTAGTAAAAGATTAATAGACCTTCAAACATTCCCATAATTCAAAAAACTAATTTTCAGAAAACACAAAGAATTATTACATCTAGGAATTAAAAAAACTATCAATTGGTTCAAAGAAACCCACTCTTTCCCAGATTATCAAAATTTAATTTAAAATCTAATAAACGAATGTGAGATTAGCAACATCGCAAAAACAGAAAACAGGGATACAAAATAAACTTTCGAAATAACTCCGGAAATCGTTTATATCCGAGAAAAATATGTAATGGATTTTTACATAGTAGGAGATAAACAATTTATATCTTGCATTGATATCTATTCATAATGTGCATCATTTATAGAAATAAAAAGTAGAGACTGGTTAGAAACCAAATGAGTTATAATACAAAGATCTTAACCTAATATAATTAATACTTATAACTAAAGAAAATTAATGCGTTGTCCCGCCAGCGGCGCTTTGCCGTAATTTGGCCAAAGGGATGACGGCTCCTTGCCGTGAAAACTGTGGGGTGGCTGGTATCCTTAGCCGCCTCTCAAGGGTTCGAACTCGCAGCTGACCGCGTTACTTGCTGCCGACTATACTCAACAGCCACACCAGAAAAAAAATAGAACTTTCTTCGGTAGGGCTCGAACTCACGACAGACCTCACCACTTGCTATGTCTCTACTCAGCAGCCACACCAATAATTAAGTATTTATAAAAAAGGAACTAAAATAGCAATACAGAAAAAAGTCGCAATTACCATGCTATTAGAATGCGAAGCAGACTGAATGTGTGTGTGTACATGTATACAAAAATTATTAAGGTGCTGCCCTATTCAATTGCGCAATTGCATATAACTTTGGTTTTTCTTGACCGATCCTTATGAAATTATCTACAGTATTTCTTACTTTACCATAGAAAAAGTCAAAAAGAAAAAAGTGAAAAAGTCAACTGCATTAAAATTGTGGCTTAAATTGGTTGGCAATAAAAGTTGGGCTATTAACTTGATTTATAGCTTTTGGGCAGTAGCGGGGAGGTGGCGAGAGGTATGAAATGAAAGCTACATGACATCTATAATATTCTAGAAGCAACATATCATGTTTGGGTATAAGCCAAAAGTAGAAGACATGAAGAAATGTTACACTACTCAAATTAATCACCTGAGGACAGGCATTTATCTAATGGTTGGGGCAGTTACATATCCCTAGTCGTACACAGCCTTTAATATAACTTAGCACATAAGCACAAGTATAAACATTTATAATCTTGTAAACAAAGAGCCTGGTGATAAAATGACATTGGCCAAGTTTAAACTGTCCCCCTTTGGTAGACATAAACAATTCACCCTGAATATCACACCACTGTCAATGTTCCCATCAGAGCATTATCGCACGCATAATTGCTGACGCAGCTCATACTACACTCAATTTTGACTCAAACTCTCTCAAAGCGAAGTTTGCTAAGCGACCGCAACAGGTAAATAAATCAGTTCATATTCGGGAAGCAAATCTGAATGTACTCAACAAAAGTAGCTGTTAGTGAAAATAATAAATTGAAATATATTATTTATATTTTTTTACAAAGCGAGGTTTGCGGTTTGGCTTGTCCCAAAATCATGAGCTTTTGCTGAAAATAACAATTCTGGCGTGGGAGCGATCATAAAATCGAAAACCACATAAACATCCGCCACAATCGTTATTCCCCCCAAGTGCCCAGTTTGCCAACGCAGCTCAGATTCAGGCTCTTACAATATTCTAGAAGCTCATTAAAAGAGCATTGTTAAAACAGAGCGAGCTCATGATCTTGAGCCCTCAGCCGAGGTTTGCTAAGCGTTGATAAGATTATTGAAGTTGAGTTTAACTGAGGACTTTAAATCTTCAAGTTGCATTGTGCACAAATAGTAAACTCCAATATCCCACGCCTGTTGAAATAAAGTTATATAGTTTTTAAACAACGCGTATTGGCCTATGTGATTGGCGCAGCCGATAAGATACGCAAGTGATGTAAGGCTATTAAAGTACAATCGTTGCCCCAGGTCATTAAGGCAAATAGTGGTCGGCGCTGATGATCGACGCGAACGCACAAGCATTCAAAAATCGTATCCGCTAAAGGACACACGCAAGACTTGCTGCGTGTACTCATTGACCGTTCACGGATTATAAGATCCCAATTCCATAAGATCAAACAAAAAACAAGACATTGCAATTATCTAGTACTCAACTAAGTATTGATCCTTCGAACAATCAGAGTAACTAGGTAAGGATTTTTGTTCACTACACAACAGTGAGTGTGCCCTTGGCCTTGTATATCTTTGATCTAAAAAAACTACATCAAGAACAATAAGAACAAAAAAACTGAAAAGTGAACACCATGGCACAACCAAATAAGCCAGTATTCCAACTAAGCAAGCAACACCTTTCACAAGCACTAGTCCAAATAAGGCAACTGCCAACATATCATGGAGCCACCCAGGATCTAAGCGTCTTTATAAGACGCATCGTCTTCGTAATGCAGTTATATCCAATGAGGGATATTCCAATCCAGGTCATTCGGAAAAACTCCAAACAACGGTCAAACAACAAAACAAAAAAAATTATAGGAACACTACATGAAAATCAAAATCCCAGGGCGATTATAGACCACTGACAAATTTAAAGTTTAGTCAAAATCTAAACAAAAGCAGGGCACAAAACCCTCTTAATTACCAAAGTCACCAAAAACATTCATCCGCCCCCAATCCGCCAACAAAAACGCAACGCAAAAACGGTAAAGGTCACATGAAAATTTTCATCAAACTGCCTCGGAAACCGAAGAAAACAAACCCATTTATTAAACTTACTATGAACATTAAAAACCTAAAATATGTAATGGATACGGAAGTTCCAACAATGGTACAATAGTACTAAATAAAAATATTTCGCTGAAACCCAGCAAATTTTGCCCCCCTCATCAGAAATTTTATCTACATAAAATTTCAAAAAATTGTGAGTTATTATTAGTTGGAGACTTCTTAGAGAGGACTCAAGCCCTAATAAATTACAAAGATAAAACCATACGGATAAACGAATATACATTTACCATGCAAAACTATTCGGATAGCGAAATGTCAGCGAATGAGTCAAAAATCGAGTATCTCATACCGCCCCCATCTGATGATAAACAATTTTTGTTCGCCATTAATAAAGAATTCCTCCTCGATCATCTAAACGATGAAGGGAAAGGCAAATTAACTAAAATCTTACATGAATTTGGTGATATCCAATACCGAGGTGAAAATTTGACCTTCACAAGCACGGATAAACACGTCATCCAAACTAAACATGAAGACCCGGCTTATAGCAAACCAAACAAATATGCTTAAACATTCGACCAAGTCGAAAACCAGATCAAACAAGGAATAATTCGTAAATCGAAATCCCCTTACTGTTCGCCAATTTGGATCATACCGAAAAAGAGGAATGCATCCGGCAAACAAAAATTTAGAATAGTCATTGACTATAGAAACCTAAATGATGTTACTATTGATTACAAATATCCCTTAGCAGCAATGGATAATTTATTAGACAAACTGGGAAAATGTCAGTATTTTACTTCCATTGACCTCGCTAAGCTTTCTCAACTAAAAATGGACATTACGAGTACACTCGAATGCCGTTTGGGTTGAAAACCGCACCTGCAACGTTCCAACGCTGCATGAACAATCTGCTTGAAGATTTTATCTACACAGATTGTCTTGTCTATATGGACGACATTATTATATACTCCACTTCATTGGTGGAACATATTTTGCCATTGAGGCAGGTATTCGAGAAATTAAGAGAAGCAAATAGACAAATGTGCAACTAGACAAATTCATGAAAAATATAATAACAACTGAAGGTATTAAACCTATCCCAGCCAAAATTGACGCAATTCAAAAATTACCAATGCCTAAAACAACGAAGGGATTAAATCATATTTAGGACTTTGCGGATTTTACCGAAAGTTCATACTAAATATTGCGAAAATAGCAAAACCAATGACAGCTAAACTAAAAAAGGGCGCAGTCATTTTTTTAATAGAAAAACCATACATCGAATCATTTGAGAAGTTAAAATTACTTATAATGTCCGATCCGCTACTTGTGTATCCCTATTTCGAAAAACAATTCTCACTACTAATATTGCTATAGGAGCAGTATTATCACAAGAGATTAAAGAATACCTATGCACTAAGAAATGTGTAATTTACTTCCATAAAGAAGCAGACTTCATTATTTTCAATAAGCTTATGTTGAAATAATCAAGCTAAATAACTTAACATAAGTGATGAAATCAACTAAACAAGTTATAGATATCCAAACCTATGTAAAGTTCATAGAAATCATCCTTAAAAATCATAAAGACAATGCACCCAGGCATAGAAAAAGTTACAGCCCTTTTTAAAGAAAAATACTATTACCCTGGCTACCAGAAGTTGATACAAGACATCATAAGTAATTGCGAAATATGCAATATAACAAAGACAGATCATACTAAACTCACTTCTTAAATGACTCCAGAAACGTTCAACCCCCGAGAGAAATACGTCCTGCATTTTTATATCATTGACAATAAACAGTTTCTATCATGCATAGATATTTACTCAAAATACGCATAATTAATAGAAATAAACAGCAGAGATTGGCTCGAAACGAAAGGATCAATCCTCCAAATTGTAATGGTCGCAATTTTCCTATTTAAATTAAACCGCGTAAGCGATCTAACAGCTTGCGTTTGTGTAACGAAGCTATAGCAATCAGCTTTTGTCTGTCACGGTCAGCTGCGAATGATTCTGCCGCTGCTATAAACCGCCTGCGTGCACGTTGGCAGCGCAGCTATCTTCAATCTAATCCGCGAAAGAAAAAAAAAGCTCTGAGACCCTATATAAGCCTGTAGGTCCCGGATATAACCCTTCTTTTTTTCAAAAATTTCTTTACCATCAAAGGTTTGGCTACGGCAGTTCGGACATAGCCCCACCAAAAAAAAAAAAATTAGACTAAAAGCATCAGTCGTTTAATTCGTTGAATTTAAATTCCAACTAAACTGAACCAAAAACAAAAAAATAAAAAACAAAAAGGAAAACCCTAAAAGTGGCCGATGGGCGAAACATCAATTTTTTTGTTCCTTTGATGATAAACCTTTCGCTACGCCAGCCGGCCACGAGCACCTCACCGGCATATATTTCTTTGTGCCAAGATCTGGTCACTGTTTTAACCAGTTCTTGTCTACGTGTCGAAAGTAATTTTTCGAGGAATCAATCTTGCCGCCGCCGTCTCTGACATAAAAACCCACTTATTTTGAGGCAACCGCCACGTGTGCCCATTGGACGGCACTGTAATTTCTTGGGACGGCAATGTCATTTCTGCCCCCTTTAAATAGACGTCAGCCTCAACTGCGGATCAGCTGCCATTCCCTTGCTCATGCCAGCAAGAACAGGCAGGCGCCGT
The DNA here is from genome assembly GCF_030788295.1 of Drosophila virilis. Taxonomy (NCBI): domain Eukaryota; kingdom Metazoa; phylum Arthropoda; class Insecta; order Diptera; family Drosophilidae; genus Drosophila; species Drosophila virilis. The sequence continues at coordinate 356,088 of NW_027212852.1, forward strand.
TTCCACAGCCTGGAATCCGGAAGAGGGAGTAGCCTTTTGGGCCCCATTGATGCGCCGCTGATCAGAAGCCCAGATGACATCGCCCATTAAGTTGGCCGGAGCGTGCAGATGCATGAAAATTGCTGCTAAATGTTATTAGTAAAAAAATTGTTAATTAAATCTTGTGGGAGACTCCCAAAAGTTTGTGCTAAGTGCATTTATTAGGGCCCTCAAAAAACCGCGTGCAAGAGCAGGGAAAAAGAAAAAATTTACATCTATATACATATCTTTATATATGTAGAAAGAAATAATAGTATAAATCTATCCCCCTTCTTGTTGGGGTAGAGTCCAGTCATTTCTGAATTTTTTTATGTTTGTTTTTTAATTTTTCCCACTTAGTTTCGGAGAGTATCTTCTAAGTACTCACAATTTAAAAACCCTCCTGTGCCATAATAATATAATCAAAACAATTAAAAGCCCCAGAGAAGACAAAAGAAAACAAATGAAAGAAAAAAAATAAATAAAATTTGCTGCAAACTCTCCGCTGGAAGGCCTTTCATCGAGGAATACATGTAAGTCTGTACCTTTTGTTTTGAGAATATTTTCTTATTTTGGCACAGATAAGCACAGCCAAGCTGACATGCGCACCTGCTGAGTTTTTTTTTTTCGACTTTCTGTTTCACATTACGCTTTAGCTCCGATCAATATGTTTATGACCGTGTCAGTCTGGTGAATGCTTATCATCTTTCATTCTACCAACACCCCGCTCAATTATTAGCTGAAACAGAAGCAACCTAAAAGAAAAGATTTTTAACAGAATCAAATATATGTACACAAAGATGTTTCATCGTATTCATTGATTAGCTGGTTGCGCTGCGCTCCGATTTGCCCATGCGCTTCGATCTTAACCTTCTGTTGCCCATATTTTTTTTTCGACCATACAATTAATAATCAACTACAATTATATTGACTCTATTATAATAAATTTTTTTTTCTTTTGCCGAATACACTTTAGTTCAATTTACTAATGTCATTTTTTTTCTTGTCTTTATTAAAATGCACTTTAGCGAAATATTGAGATTTTTTTTTTATTTTGCTCAATAAGAAAAAAAATATTAACTGAATAGTTTATAAAATGAATTATTTTTGAAGAATATTTGAGCCATTGTAAAAATATTAACTGACTAGTTTTAGTTACGGAATTATTGTTGAATCATTAATGCCACTTGTAATAAGATGCAGATTATCCAACGGAAGGATTCAATTTCATTGAATAATGCTTTTGTTTATAATAAATATGGTGACATGGTGATATAATGTCGTAGAAGATTTTTTTTTTTTTTGGGATCTTCAAAACCTTAAACGCTGAAGATCATGGCTGGGAGAGTATCGAACGCGAGAATCAGCTTACATCCAAGACTTCGCCTCTTCGGA